>NC_142370.1:19366562-19666562 GCF_059441005.1 Hippichthys cyanospilos
ACAGTGTTTCAGTTTTTGCTTCTGAAAACAAGTTGGCAAAATCTGCTTTTTTTTTGTAACTTTAACCAGCAAGCTGCCCGTTTTTCAAACTCAGAATGACAGGTTTTTCATTTGACTGCATATAGTTGTAACCTCCTAAGAATGGCGTCACACTGTCTTCTGGTAACATCCTGTTCTGAGCCGTCAGAGCCACCACCAAATTGAGTACACAGATGGACAGATGTGAAGACAACGATACATCAGATGAAGATGAATGGACAATTTTTGAAGAATAGAATTAGGAATGATAGATGCTGTTTCATTACTTGAATGACACAATATCACTTAACTGGAAGATGAAAAATGTGGCTGTTGTAGATTCGTATTTGAGCGTACTTGCGAGCGTCTGCATGTGCGGGCCCCTCCCCCTTCCGTTGCCAACCTTTCTTCTTCTATCCCTCCCTCTCCTCTGTCTTTCCTACTGTCCCACGGTGCAGCTAATGGGCTGTGGGAAGAATGGAGCCTCACAGCCAACTGTCTGGGTAATGTGTCTTGTCACTGAAATTCCAAAGTACATTTCCAGTGTCTCTCTAACCTGCTAATTACAGAGTAAATATCCCAATTAGGCCGTGACACCATATCAGGAGGGTTAGACAGCTTTCTTTGGTTCGTTTTTGATGCAAGCCAAGATGCCCAACGTTATGCGCGCACACACCCTCACTACCTCACATGCAGAAATCTACCACTCACAAACCTACACACACAAACACACATCTGCTTTGTGAGTCTTGTTTAGAGGTGGTGTGTGCTTGATTGTCCCATCAGCCAGCATACGGCATGTACACAGCACTCACGCTAATTAGACAAGGGAGTTATTATGTAGAGCTCCTCTGAACCTCTCAGCATAGCAGCAACTCTGCAGCAACCCCAGCCATCTCTAGAGGACTGTGGTCTATTACTGTCAACATACTTTTAAAGGTCCACAGCAGACCAATGGAGACCTTTAGAAGAGATTCAGCGTGGGAGTTTGGAAAGCAGAAAAAAGACATTTCAGAAGGAAAGAACACACTTGTGGGGGTAACAAACAGTTGGGGATATAGTTGAGGCACAGTGAAAGGGGATTTCCAAAAATAGAAGCCAGTGGTTTTTCTTTCTTCCTTTTTGTTTTGTTTTGTCGAGTCTAACATCTCCAACATGGAAACTGGAGAAAGGAGAAGACGAAGCGCAGAAAGTTTCACGGTTTCAAAGGGCCAAAGTGCTGACTATAACTGGACCGGGATAACACCGTGGTATGCTCTGAAGTTTATGTTTAGTGGATGGGAACTTTTTTCCCTTGGCGGTTGGTCGAACTTTTTTCTACTCGCAAAGGAAAGTGCTGGAGGAAGAACATCAGGATTGGAGTTCTTATGCTGCAAACAAATGATCGTATATAAAAAAAAACAAACAAAAAAAAACATGCATTTATACATATGCAAGCAAGGACCCACTAATATTGAAATGAATTTCATGCACATCCTGTATATGTAAAGCGAAACTCATTGAGTGGATAAGCAAGATTGCCAAACCTTGAAAGTTTGTTTAAACCTTACTTAAAGGTAAGGGGCGGCTCTCCAAACATGAAAGTGAACAACATTTCATTTTCAAATAATTAGATCAAAAACTTTTAGGAAACATTGTCCTAATCAAAAGTAAAACTTTACTGATTTGTATTGATGCTCTCAACACAAGATTTCAGAGGTTGCTGAATGCCAAAGGAATTCATGTTTTGTGTCACATCCGCGTGATTCACAATGCCCACTCATTTTTGCCTGTTTCGATCTTTCACAGGAAAGTGTCAAACAGTGAATTCTATAGATTTTATAAAAGATTAGAAAGAAAAATCAAAGCTCAAGTTGAAAGCAATAATCGGTGAAGATGTTCTCATTTACTTGTGAATTTTCAAGATACAATGGGTGCATGAATAGCAGGTGTTCACTGTACGTATTACCTACTTAATACTATGTATTTTTGGATGTTTCAGAACAAATTCAAACTTTCAAGGATTTTTGTTCATGCATTATGTTCTGTGCTTTACGTCAACTGACCCCAACCATCTCACATAGACGCTGAAAATAATATAAGACTCAACAGTCTGAAGGACGTTTCACTTTGAAAATAAAACTCGTGACATTTGTGACAAAGCTTCCATTTTGGTCATTTAATAACATGAAAAAGGTAAGCGCACTGGCATAAAAAAATACATTTAAAAATATTAGAGCGTTTCTTTGAATAGAGCAAATACCCAGAAATGAGACAATGAGCCCACAAGTTAAGTTCAAATGAATGCTGCATTGAAAAGATTTTATGAGAAAGCCTACTTAAGGCCCAGCTTTATTGTTACAGGTGATTTGCATGGACCAAAAAAAACAGGTTTGCACATAAGGCAATGAAGCCATTAAAAGTGCTTCAGTTCACTAGTACTTTGCGCATCACATAGTCTAAGCACAAAATCAAACCCTTCGTCGTTTCATCTGGTTATCCGTTTTAATCCCACATAAGCGCTGACTAGCTGTACCAACAGTGCAGCTATACAGACCAAAAGTAAAATTCAGACATTTCAGGTGAGACGTTTCACTCTGTGTCCTGCTCCCATCCTGGGGGACTCATCTTACTTTTGTGTTTTCAATACCTACAATTTACCCCATATTTACTTTGGACTATATCTCAAATCTCATCTTTTTTTCCTTCATCCTCTGGTGTGCCATTTATCGTGTTTAGATGAAGTCATTACATGGATGTTTTTTTTTGTTTTTTTTTGGTCTAGCAGACAGGTGTCAAGGGCATCCCTTCCCCACTGTTTCCACTCTATCCATGCCGCACATGCACAGGACACAAAAATGTGAGTGGCCATCTGCAGCGTGATGTGTCGTTAATTGGTCTGTCAGTAGTGACAGGTAGGGAGGAGTATTCATCCCACAGCTAAGTCACCACCACATCAAAAATACCAAAATAAACACATTTGGATCTTGTCATAACGTTTAACTCCTCCACAAGCAATGTGACCGGGAAAGACCGCTATTCATATTAGACAAACATGTGTTTCTGTGTGTATGGACAACAGTGACCTTTAGACAGATTTCGGCCTTAATTGTTACCAGTATATTTCATACACTATTTACCGGTAATACTTTTGCAGAAAACTTTGTGGGATGGTAAGTTGTACCATGGCATGGGCAAACACGATTTAAGGCACTCAACAATAAGGGAAACGCATATTTTTCAGAATACAAACATTTTCATTAATCACAAAAGTACATACATTTTGTATCTATACAAATAAAGCAAACAAAAAAAGGAAAATAGAAAAATGGTCACTGAACATAAGTGTATTGTATGGTACAGTGCTTCTCAAATGGGAGTACTAGTACCCCTGGGGGTACTTGAAGGAAATTCAGGGGGTACTCGAGATTTTAAACAAAACAAACATGCAAAAATCCTTTAAAAATCATTAATGAATTCATTAACTGTTTCATGAAAATATAAGTTCATAAAACACATTTTATGTTCAGTAGATTATTCAACTTCATTTTTGTAAAAAGACAAGATTCTCAGATCCGCCCAACTTGTCATGTGGCACCTCTCGTTACCTGGCAAGTTAATAATTGAATTTTGTGAACACATCTCTATAATGATCCCAAAAGAAGACACTTTGAGTTGAATATTTTTTTGTCAATATGATGAATATTATATGATGATTTGATGAATATTTATTATAATTATTTATTTAAGAAAAGGCCTGACACTTTATGTTGATTATTGTTTGGGGACAAATATGGATTAATAATTAAGTTAATGATTTATTTTTGTGAACAGATCTCTACTGTAACCCCAAAGCAGGAAACGTTATGGTTAATACTTTTCTGTGGACAAGTATTTCTATATATATATATATAAATATATATATATTTTTTTTAATGTATAAAGGACAGGTCAGACACTTGATATTGTTTTTTTTGTGGAAAGATATTCATTAATAATTACGTTATTTCAATTTGGCAACAGATTTCTTTTATGATTCAAAAGAAGACACTTTGGGTTGATTATTTTTTTGTGGACCAATATAAGTGACGTTTGAAAAGATTTAGTTTAATAAATCAAACATGATGCCATGTTTTAAGGCTTTTTTTTTTTTTTTTTAACCCAAAAATGCTTTGCACTGGTTAAGGGGTACTTGGATGAAAATATATTTCACAGGGGGTACATGAAGGTTGAAAATCACTGACATAGTACATAAAATGGATGTACTGTAATTCCTCTTCACCTTCATTATCATGTGAAAGCTTGTGCAAGGAAAGCTAAATCTACATTTCAATAACATCCTGATTGGTGAACAGAAAGAAAATCATGCTTTAAGTGACAGAGTACTTGTGCACCTGACTTCAGATTGGCTTTGGTCAGAATACGACCGAGTGGCCTTATTAAGCAAAACGTCCTTGCAAAAGGCACACGGTCCTTGCAAGGCACACACAGATTAAGGCAGACAATCAAGGAGCTTCTTGTTTTGAATATATGGAACGAAAATGATTCAAGATTTCGAGCAGGCAGGTTCAAAATTGTGAATAACAGAGTGCTACAAAAGAAAATATACTCAAACTAAATTTTGGAGCTACATATTTGTGAAAATACATCATCATCATCAAAAATTAAATGTTGAAAACAAGATTGACTGACTCAATTTCAGTTTTTCTGATCGAACACCTACCTCTCGATCGAGACCAGGCGCCACAGTCACGATATCCCCCGTCTCACTATTGATGGTGAACATGTTTGGGATGGGACTGTGTGGTGTCTGAGATAATATTCGATAGCGCACCATTCCGTTGGCCGTTGTGTTGTCATCAGCATCAAAGGCAGACAGGTGCATCACATACGTTCCTGAAGAAAACAAATATTTACCGATGTGAACAACAACACGTTATTTGAAATAAAATAACCTATCTTTTGGGTTTAATTCCCTTAATTTTCAGTCGCATTCCTGATCCTAACGCAGATGATTTCCAAAATGTGGCTTTTCATTTTTTTGCCTTTGCTTTTTACATACATAAGACAACATTGTCAAAACGATCATCACCCACATAGAATTGTTAGTATTCAAGGTTCAAGAGTTTTTATGTCATACGCATAAGACTACACAATTAAATACTTATTCTGTTTGAGCGGACGTACATTCCACACAATTGAGCAAATAATAGAGTAGGCAAAAAAAAAAAACAGGCAATGATAATTCTGAACATATTATGGAGTACTTTGTAGATGGAGTGGAAGAAATCATATATATAAGAGGATGACAGGTAAATATTACGGAGTTAGCAGCTTTCCTGCACTGTTCATGTGTACATGCGGTAAAGCGACTGGTGATGAGACATATTCGTGCGTGAGGGATTTTTTCAGAATCCTGATGGACTGTGCGTAGAAGCTGTTTGCCAGCATCGCAGTCCTGGCCGTCAGGCTCCTGCAGCGTCTGCCTGATGGCAGCAACAATTTGTGTTGTGGGTGAGTATTGTCCCGCATGAGGTTGACTAGAGGTTGACTGAGAAAGCCTAGAATTGAGAATTTGCGTTATGAGAGTAATACGTGGCTGTTACAACAAAAGGATATTTTGCCTGAGAGGAGTAATCAAGCGCTTCATCTTGAGCGCTGATATTTTGACACGTTTGCAGTGTATTTAGCTGCGTAAATTACTACACTATGTGACTACAAATTATTGGGACATTACACTGCGTACCATAATTTGGGGTAACAATAATGCCTCCCAGAATATTCGGCTGAGGAAAAATGAGCCAGTGTGTTTCTGGAAATTCCCATATAGATGGGGCACCTGGTTATAAGGAACACTGAAGTACAGTACACAGCACAATACTGCCCATTAATAGACAACCGGCACAGTAAATAAGGCGGGCTTTATTAAATTCTTGATATTATCCTTTAAGATTGGATTTTTGCTGATATGTGATCACAGATGTAAATTCCTGTTTTTTTATGACCATAATGTGAAGGTAAAAAGGAAGGAATAATTAAGATGAAAACCTGAAAGCTGACCTCCATACATAATACTGCACCTGGTACAGTCAAATTTTGAGAAAATGAAAGGTATTTAAGTATGAGCTATAGACCAAAATATATGGTGCGTTGCATCAAATCTCCAGAAACAGCTTTTGAATGTTACATTCATTCGTAGATGAAACACTGTCATCAAAGTAATGCCTCGAGGGTGAAAATCTACTCAAGGGAATGAACAAGTGTAGTATGACCCCCGGTAGAGGGTGAAAATTTCTCCAGGTCTGTATGATTCACTTTTAGATGTTATGGTAAATGTACTTAGACTTACATTGTGCTTTTCCAGCTTGGGTATTCCAAGCGCTTGAACAACAGAATTAAAACGATAATGAGGACACATTTAAATATCACTAAGCTTCTGCCTAAGGCCCTAGATACACTAATCCAACATCGGAAATTGTGAAAGCCTGGGCGTCGGTCCACATCGCTCGATTGGTTAAAACAAAACAAAAAAAAAAACAGTCATTATGTTGGAGGTGTGATTACGGCTTGTCAAATTGCGTTGACATTTGATCACTATGATTGGCTGTTAGCTAATGAATCAGCACACGGGGCAAATAAAGAAAGTGACAACACAGATAAACAGCAAGCCAAAGAATGCCTTGACAATTTTGTTCAATTTGCACATCCGCACATGTCTTGATGCACTATGTCGGAAGGGTGAAATGACTTTGCCGCTGTGATGCATGAGAGGCTGGAATTGTATGATATTATCATAAGTGCACATTGACAAACTGAACTATTGGAATTATTGGAAAACAAAGGCAACTGGACACACCAGGTAGGATTTATGTTAGCACTGCACAATTTTGTCAAGAGCGTGAAGGTATGCGTCGTGAGGACGTTCCTGAGTGAAAAACATAGAGGTGTGTTTACATTTTTATATCCTGCCCCTCCAAGTGCTATCTGGTTGGCTTTTTCAAACTAAATGAAATAGCTTAACTTAAAAATATTGAAATAAACCACAGTCAGTATTCAGGCTTCAATCAATTTAAACCTAGTCAATTGGTGCAACATCAACTGGTTATTTTTAAATTGATTTGAAGCCTGAATATTAGCTGTAATGGGTTACCTCATTATTTTTAAGTTATGCTGATGTTTTCTTTTTGAAGTGTGTAGTAATATTACTTGCACTTGTCCTGTGTGCGCACAAGGTACTTAATTAGCGTTGCAGAGGTATATTTCTGTCATATTACCAACACCACAGACAATTGGCTTCGGTCACTTTTGGCTCATTGGTGTATTTATGCCTTAAATTTTAGTCAGCCCCAATATTGACTAGTAAATGAACAGTAGTTACTTTCACCTAAAATGAGTCAAACACATTTCGTGGAAAAAAAACAAACCCATTTAGAATTCACTACAAGTCCAAAATATTGTAATTGTGAAAGATTACTCCCGGCCACGCAATCTCCATCTCTGCCTGCATCTCCCACTCTCAGTTCTAATTGTCGGTGATAGTGATATGACAGTAGTGACGTCCCCTGTCCAAGGATAATTGCAACCACATCTCCTATTTCAAACTTCATTACATTTGAAAGCAACGCTTTGTAAATGACGGGGCCAGGGGGAGTTCTCCTTGCCTCGCAGCAAGAAGTAAGTATTGAGTGAGGGATGAGGAAAAAAAAAAACCTGTATGGGCCCCTGTTCAATTTGGTTTGAAGTGGAGGGACAATCAGTCCTTCACCCTACATTTTTTCTTGCAGAGATAAAGCAATAGATGGAAGGGAGATGAAAAATGTGTCACACATCATCGAGGTAATTACATTAAGCCGCACTCTTAAGGGGTTTAACGCAAGCCCTTTGTACGGGCGTCCTAAGCCGTGCCTGACAGGATTAAGTCCCTGTAATGACTCTTTAATTTGCAAACTAATTCAAGTCTGTAATTGGCCTTCCACCGAAACCAGTGGAGCACAAAAAAATCTAAAAGTCTCTGTTTTATGATTATTGTTTAGCTGAATGGCACACACACACACACACACACACGCACACACACGCACACACACACGCACACACACACACCCTCCACATAGACTTGCCTGCTGCAGCAGGGACAAAACCAAAAGGGAGAGAGGAAGACAGCAATCAAGCCTGGCAAAATAGCAAAGTGTCTCTCCATTACATATGTGTATTACTTGTCCTCATTAAGATCACAGTTGAACTGGTGCGTATCCCGGCTGACTTTGATAGCACATTCAGTATAGGCAAACAATATAAGAGTTTTCAGTGTGTTAATGTTTTGGGAATATTACAGTGAGGGAGACAAAAAAAAAAAAAAAACCCTCTTGCACGGTGAGAGCATTCACACAGAAAGGTCTTACATGAAATTCAAACAATACTGACTACAGGACGGATGTGATTGCCACATTCACCGCCATGCTGCCTACTGACCGGACAGTTCAAATGTTGATTGAAATGTATAAAACAACAATGGGCATAGTGCAAGGAAATGAAACAGAAAGTGCACTTTTCAACAGACATAAGAACAGGAACAAAAAGAAATGAAGTGATGCCACACTTGCACCTGGTTTTGAGCCCTCATCAACTGAGCCATTGTAGACTTGATTCTTGAACTCCGGTCTGTTGTCGTTCATGTCGATAACAAAGATGTACAGATCAATGGGGTTCTCCACTTTGTTTCCATTCATGTCCACAGCGTGTGCGCGGAGCTAGAAGACAAAATTTCCATCATGGCCTATGATTGATCATGCAGGAGCTGCTTGTGCTAGTTATTTAGGGTAGCATTGTGAGTTTAAATGACCACATGGTATTTTTTATTGTGTTTTTATTGTGTTTATGGTATTTTTAAGCTTTCCATGAGTAAATATATGCATATGCATACCTTTGGCGCATTGGAAACTCAATTTCTTATGAAATTAGGCGGCAGGATGTCTAACCGGGAAATTCTTCCCTGAAACCCCGCCTCTGCCCGTACGGCTGCTGCACCCCCCTCATGACGTCAAGCTAAATAAGACGGCCGCAATCAAATAACAACAACAAAAAAGCTCATGTTGTAACGCAGTAATGGGAGTCAGAGGCGGACGGGATTAAAAGGCCAAACACAGGCACATTACTGACATTGAAATGACCTGGAGTTGCAAACAAAGTGAAAGCGAGTCAAGAAAGCACACGCAGTAACACCCGTTCCTACATTGTAGACTGTCTGGCTGTCTACCCTCAAGAACACATACGACCGCGCATCCTCAAACACACATCTTGCCACTTTTTCAGTCAAAGTTTGTAACAAAAAAAAAATCAAACATTGCTGTTTACATGGCCATGTCAATGTAAAATATTTTCATCCCAACCCCGAAATGAAAATGAAAATCAAAACGTGAACGTCTCCTCAGATAAGGTGGGCGTGTATTTACTCTTGCGCGCGGCAGTATAGTGGCGGTGGAGAAGCACAACAAGGCAGTGCACTAATCATAATGCCTCTCGCAGTTATGGTTATCTGTTCGGATGGAGTGGTGCTAAGAGTGCACTATGAGCAAAGAGAGCAGAAGAAGAAAGGGATTTTTTGAAATGCAAAGTGAAGGAAAATAACAAAACAATTAACATTGTAACATGGTTAATAGATTCAAAAATTTGAATTTCCATGATAAAGGCCCTTTAAAAAAGTTTCCTAACTTGCCTTTGCATGTCAAGAAATGTTCTCTAATACTGTCCGGACTGTTCTGTGATCCAATTCTGAAATACCGCTTGTTCAATGTGGATCTACAGAATAATACATTTGTCATTAAAAGTGAGTCAATTTAAGGATAGAAAAACAAACCTTACTCCGTTAAAAAGATTTTAAACACAAAACAGAATACTTTGGACAGCGTGAGGTCACATGAAATATTACCTTTTAATACCTTGCAGGGAAATGTATGATAACGCCTTGTCTTGTGACTTCATATCTAAAAGTTGTTTGTTATCGCAGTAAGAAGAATAACAGGAGACAATTTCCTCTATTGGAAGCTGCTTTACAGGTCAATTTTAAGTCTGAGTCAGGATCACATTTAAGGCTAACAGAGCTTGCATCTCAGAATAACAAACACAGTTGGCTCCTCACAAATTCCTCCAAGCTGTGCTCGGATCAGTGGACCAGGACTATGCCAGTGATCAAAACACGGTATGTTTTTCTGGACACTTTTGCCTTCTATAGGAACAAAAGTTGTTAAGATACAAAACACGTTGAGGATAAAAATGTGAGACGATAACAGAAAAATCAGGAGAACATTGATATTGGAGAATAACGGACTGAAAAGCTTTTGCTCTTTACTATAGCTGTTCCCAGTTG
Source organism: Hippichthys cyanospilos (assembly GCF_059441005.1). Lineage (NCBI taxonomy): Eukaryota > Metazoa > Chordata > Actinopteri > Syngnathiformes > Syngnathidae > Hippichthys > Hippichthys cyanospilos. Next base: position 19,376,923 of record NC_142370.1, read on the forward strand.
CCTGCACCTTTCCTGAGATTGTTTATATCTCTGGGCATGACTTATTCAGTGATATGCTGGGAGCAATGTTGAGTTGATATCGTATTTCATTGTTTTGTTTTTTTTGTTTTAATGATGCTGCTGTACAAAACAAAACAAACAAAAAAACAGGCTTATCTTTACTTTAAAAATTAGTACTGAGCAAACAGAAAGTGCAGCATATGGGGGCTCTCACTCATATGAAGAAAGGTGTATTTGTCAAACGGAGAGGAAAAGTAGGGCGATTAAAGCTACAACGGTGGCAAAGGCTTGGGGGAAGAAGGAATAAATCGGTGAAATCACATTTAATTGCTCTGTCATGTATGGAGAATTGAGGTACTCTTTCATCTGAGCTTGGTTGATGGCAAAAAATCTTCTTGGCTACTACGAGGACTTGAGAGTCAGATAAGTGAAATGGCCTGCAGGCTCATTGCAGCAGGAAATAGAATAAGGAACATCGTTTTCAGGGTGCTCCTTCCATGAGAAGTGAAGATCCTCTCCACTCGAGCCTCGCCTCTCCTCCTCACCATTTGCTTCCACCTTCACTGAAATTGCATCTCCAGGTCTTCTTGAGGTTAATTTAACTTTACTTTCTTCACCACATTGTCTGATCTGTCCTGCACCCAATATCGGCGCAGTGCCATCCCATCTCGGCGGCTGAGAACCAGGTCCTTTATCTCTGCCCACTCTTTTCCCAACACCCCCCTCGCAGGAGCAATCCTTATTCAATAGCAGCGACTCGGAGATTAGAAGTATGTTGAAAAAAGGCAATACTATATGTCTGGAGTCACATTATAGCTACAGTATTAGCATGAATCAAACAAGTAGGGAAATTATAGTGGCCTTTTTTTTCTTTTTCTTTTTTATCTACTGGTCATTTTAAATACATGTGCAGCTCTGACAGCAGGTCGCGTGAGACACAGGCCTCATGAGAAATACACACAGATCTATCGTGTATCTCTATGCAATCGTATTTCACAACCCTTTTCTCAGTAACCGGTAGGGAGTTGAACTTAGCAGCTGTTTGAGAGTCTCTGCCTCAGCAAATGCGCTCATTGATTGGATCTTCTTTTGGGAATAAGGCTGCTCATCTCAAATTAAATAGGTCAGGGCTGCTTGGTTAACGAGTCTATGATTTGGATTTGATTTACATATAAGAGACACAAATACAGGATAGAGGAAGAACAGTAGGAGCGAAACGACAAAAGGTAGGAATGCTCACTTTCATACCAGGCAAAAACATGCGCAATTGTGGTTAACATTGGTTATTTGTAATATAGATCACAATTCTGGGGACACCTCATTCAATGCATTTTCTGTATTTTCATGACTATTTCTGAAGGCATCAAATTATGAATGAACAAATGGAGTTATGCAAGTAACAAAAAAAAGATGAATAAGCTGCTAACATGTTTTATATTCTAGTTCACTCAAAACAGCCACCGTTGGCTCTGATTACCGCATTGCACACTCTTGGAATTCTCTCGACCTTAAAGAGCTAGTATCAGGGTTAATTAGTGGAATTTATTGCTTTATCGATGGGGTTAGAACCATCAATTGTGTTGTGCAAATGTCAGCGATTAATACACAGCCGAGAACCCAGTTTATAATATAGAAAGAACCAATCGGATAACATGTAAAGAACAATGAATATCTGTCATTACTTTATGAAATGAAGGTCAATCTGTCCGTAAAAGTTCAAAAACTTTGAATGTGTCCCCAAGTGAAGGTTAAACACAGACCTAAAGCAAGGGTGTTCAAGCAATAATGCTATGACATTGCTAACAGTTATTTGTCTTGTTTACATTCTGAGCAATTTTTCAGTGTAAAACAGCAAACTATATTTTCTTGTCAATAATAACAATAATAATAACAATAATGAAGATATAATCTAATGCGGTGCTTCCCATTTAGGGGGGTGTACATAGATTGAAGGGCAGGGCCAGAAATTTTCTATCGGGCGACCAAACTGTCACAATACCACAGTTAGGAGTGGCCATAGGTTGCATGGGCAGTTGGGGTTTTGCAAAATGACAACGGTTTTACTTATGACACAAACTTAAATATGCAAATAGCAGAAAAATCCCAAATAACAAAATTTTGCTAGCAAACGTCTTCATAGCTCTGGCCGCGTGGCGTGTGGAGATCAAAGGATCGATAGTTCGAGAGTGCATGCGCATGTGTACATTAATGTAGACTCACATGGTAGGATGACCTATGTTCTCTATCCAGAGGTTTGGTGACAAACATCTTTCCAAGCACAGGGTCGATGTTGAAAACCTCATTAGGTGGCTGATCTGCTCCCACCCCAGTGATGCTGTATCGGATGGATATATCCTGATCCTGGTCCGAACGAATCTGTGGCACCACAAGCAAATGGAATACTACACAATTAATAACATTTCTACAGAAAATAACACCCTTAGCACTTCTTTTAGTGCTGCATGCACAAAACTGATGTGTTTATTATTCAAAGGCAAGCTTGTGATCTCCTGCCTGCAAGTTTAATAATTCTGTCCTTGCACTGTGATCTTGGCAACCTGATATTGCATATTATTCACAGGAAGTGCTCGCAAAAAAAGTCACAGAGGGCACACACTGTAATGTTGACGCGCACACACATTTATCACCGACTGGCATTTGAAGTTATCGTATGCTCAAGGACTCCGTTAGTGCTGCCGCAGGGACCATCCTATTTGCAGCTCAAAATTTAATTCAATACTTTGAGGAGAAAAAGAAGAAATCAACATATATTTACTGTTTGATTTAATTTAAAACCAAGTCAGGAATGCAAAACGGTGGTGAGTAAAAATGATGTCTACCAAAGGAAATGGAATAGAGATTAAAAACAAAACACATTTTTTAGATACGCAGTATGATTGGAGAAGTTACATGCGCGTTAATGCTGTGTCAAGAGCGAAGGCAGGATGGTGTATAACAAATAATAATAACATAAGAAGGTTTTTGTCATTTAACTGTCAAAGGATTATCTAGACGACTGACCTGCATGATTTTTCACCAAGTTTTTACACTGGATTCCTTTCCTGACAAGCAAATCAATGTTATCGTTGCTTGAGACCATGCTCCCCCCCAAAAAAAATCTCAGTTCACAAGCTGTTTGTGTTCTAACTAGTATTACATTCCCTTGATTTGCTGGTAGTTACCATCTCAGTGAGTATCTCCAACTCCGGAGAACAGGGGCAACTGACCACAGCATTTGGCTGGTTGAGCTCCTAAATTGCCTCTCTTGTTTGTTGTCATCAAAGGTGGGGAAGTATAAACCAAATACTGTAGATGGGAAACTGCCATTTCACATATAAACGTGGGTCTATTTGTCTTGTGTGGCTAAGTAGCAGTAAACACGTTACACTGTTACTACCTTTCTTTGTTTTGCTTCAACTTACGTATTTTAAGCTTCAAAGAACTATGATGCAAAATAAATGTTTAAATCAATAACGCATACTTCAGTGTTATCTTTCATCACTAGAGGCACCAATTTAGCCTCTCTTCTGACATACCAGGATAGGTGTGCCGCTGCCCAAAAGGAACCATTTCAACTAATAAGGCCATTGGAAGGATGTTTCATTCGAGACAGTTGTCATCCTTCCTCTCCTCAGTGGTGCAAAAAAAAAAAAAAAAAACTGTCACCATCACAGGCACTGCCTGTCACCTTCTCTTCGCTAGCCTCAACAGGAAAACGTGTTGAGTCTCTGATCAAACAAAGGTTGAGCATCAGCTCCAACCTGAAAAAGACGATTTTTGAGGCTGTCACTATATTATGTCAGTGCTAATTGTGCAAGTGTGTACAGTAAGGAAATCATTTTGGGGAGGATTACAGCACCCTCGATAATGTTTGAAACAATGTTCCAAAAATGATCAGTTCCTCTCTGAAATGTGAACCTTCATCAGTTCCTGTCAACGGATAGCTGGGCAGATGTTTCATTCATCCACAAGGGTAATTCACTTCACAGGAGACAAAAGACAGGCTAGATTGGAATCTCCAGTTTGAGATCGTCTCCCATTTGAAGATAAAAGCAATTATTACACTTCCTTGCATTTATATCCTTCTGGCTCTACTCCCCGTGCCTTGTCTCGACATTTCCCTCCCGCCCTCAAATCCAACTCTAGTCTGGCTCAGTGTTCCTCCGCCCATTTCGTCTGATCTCTCGCCTATGCTATCACTTTCACTTTCGTTGCTTCAGGTCTCTGCGAGGACAGACAACATGAATGAAAAATAAAATGACTCCACTTCATTGGATTTGGCAATGCCAAATAAATCCTCCCCAGATGGAAAGTGATCGCAATTTTCTCAATTCCATTGGGAGTTTTCCAGTTCCATTAATTTTACTCCTGTTTTCAAGCGGTTCTATTTGGGGTTGGTATTGACACACTCATCACACTCAGTCCTAGCTCTCACATGATGACATGGATGCTTATCTGGATATGTTTGAATGCAGTGTTGTTAGATTTAAGCAGAAGTGGGCAGTCTTGTCTGGACTGACCAAGGTTTTTGGCCACCAATTTTGCAGATGAATGAGGAGAAACCTAATGAAAAGACAAATTAAGAAATTACAGACTGTGGGTTTTCCTCAGTCGTTGTCATTTTCAGAGGTGGGACTGACTGACTGTCTCTTTGATCCGTCCCTGACAAATGCCTGTTTTTCAGCTGTATGACAAGAAAGCTGAAAATAGGTGAACTAAGGCTGACTAGCATCCTAAAATAAAGGCAAACTCAGACTCACCAGTATTTACAGATATAATTTTAAAAGTATTCTGACAGAACACATAGCTTAGCTCTTCTTTATTGGGCAGTTCTAAATCTAGGGGGGGATTTATTGATTACCATAGATAGACATTTTTTTTCAGCAAATGCTGAAAGACAGACCTCTCACAGTTCTAAAACTCGTCCGGTGAATTATACTACAAAAGGAACAAACAGATGAACATTTTGCCCCAATTAAGACTTTCCTTTTATTAACCTGTTAAATGTTGTCATGTAAAAGCTTTTGGGTTATGTCCTTTGAATAGGGCTTTAGTTTGTGTTCTGTACATGCTCTATCCACAAGGAATCATATCCTTTTTGGTACAGAATTATATACAGTACAGTATTATATGTGCCGCTATGCTGTTTAAAATTATTTATGATGAGTATTTTGTTGTCCCACGTTATAAAGACTGAATTAGAGATAGAACAATGTGCTTTTTCCAAGCCAATGCCTAACATCACTTGTTAGCGAAGCTATAGTTGGGTGTCATCAGCATAGCAATGAAAACTGATGGCATGTTTAGCATGATGGCGTCCACTGTGGCTGCCGTCTTGTGTTCGCTGAGGTGAACAGTAAGAATTTCACTGTGTGGTTTCGTGCTATACATGCGACGACAATTCTCTACAATCTAACTCAAGGTAATGAGCGGAAGAAGGGAAAAACATTAAGGAAAAGCCATCCATGTTACATTGCCACTTAGCTAACCTAGCTTGAGTACAATCATTTATCTGTGGACCGAGCAATTGGAGAAAGTCAGACGCAACAAAGAGCCACACTTGTGGAAATTGACCTTAACTTTATTACTGTGATGAGTGACATGATTATGATGTTGTTGTTTTTTTTGACAGAAGAAGGCAAGAAGTGGAAATACATCTATTCCATTGTGACTGCATTGCGGTTTCAACCGGGATAACACAATTACCATAACCCTCTTTGCTAATGCATGTAAAAGGAGATATTGTGAATATCCCATTAACGCAGCCTTGAATATTGACTACATCTACGAGTAGTCATTGATCTGCGGTCTGTGGTGGTTCTTTTTACCCCATGTGTTCTATTCATAATACAGTAAATAAAAGGGATAGCGTGTAACCGTAACCTGACTGTTTTTCATAATGGGTAGCAGGAGGTGCTGCAGGTGCTGCATTTACCATTGTCCGGAGCTATAAAAAACATGAATGGTTGTTTGTCTCTGTGTGCCCTGCGATTGGCTAGGAAACCAGTCCAGGGTCTCCCCCCTACTGCCTGAAGATAGATGGGATAGGCACAAGTAAGCCTGTGACCCCTATGAGGATAAACGGCTCTAGAAAATGAACGTCTAGATGGATGGATGAATGAATACTTCACAACAAAGAGAAAAGTTGGATGAATGGACGGATGGACGGATGGATGGATAGGTCTCGGGATGCAAAATAATCCATTTTAACATGGAAAAAATATTAATTTGTTTCAATTCAGACAGATTCCAATTTGATACATTTCGAATCAGCATAAAGAGGTACGATACAATGAGCTTCATGTCGAGATCCATTTACAGACTGTTTTTCAGGTTATGAACAGCTCTGGTTATAAGGCAGCATCTTTTGAAAGCATGTCTTTTTTTTTAAATGAGCGCATCAGGTTGAAAGGCGCACTGGGTTATACCGGTGCACTACTGCACATTTAAAAAAAAAAAAGTTAAAAATAGTCAACTTCAATTCGCCATCCATACTGCACATATGATTTTTAGGTGCACTGGCAGTTTTTGAGAAAGGTAAAATGATTTTAATTGCAGCTACGGTCCAACAAATATGGTCTATATGAATGATGTTTTCAACGCTGAAAATGTTTGTGCTTCAAATATGTTTCCAATAAACAACCATTCGATACAAATCTTGATATATTCCTATTTGGAACAATTCAATGCAGGTTGGAGTTGATGCACGCTCATCTTTAAAATCAAAACCAATTCATGTTTCAATTATTTATTTTTATTATTTCCATAGTATATTTCTATTCTCATTTATTGCTCTATTCAATGGCAATATTGTTGCTTTTTGTGCTGAAAAGCACACACGCGCACATAAAAAATCCCAAGTCAATTTCTTTGTCGTCATAATCATACTTCCAAGCTGTAGTGAACAGAGCTTAATGGCTAGTGACTGCAGACAAGAACTGTAATTATTTCACTGCTTTGCCGCATTTGGAACAATACATTTCTACAGTTAAGGCCGATACAAAAGAGAACATAAAGATACTTTCCGATTTATCAAATCGGCTGGGAAAGAAAGCGTGCTCAATGTGCCATTGTGTCGGTGGAATAATAGCTTGAGGTGATGCATGTGACTATATTAAAAGACTCCTTCACATTAGTCAGAATAAAACAGAAACGTGCAAGTTAAGCAGTTGATGACTTTTCCTGTTATTGCTGCATGAAAAACGTCTGGTCTTTAATAGTGCAAGCTTATGGCAAATTAGAGACGCTATTCTTCCTGGAGGGTACAATATAATGACTTTCCCTTCTCCCTGGCACAGAAAATCGAAATAAGGCAGCGATTGTTGTGGCAGAAAAAGAGTGGCCGCACCTTTTTGCCGTGGCTTTTCAGGGTTGGATTGTGAGGTCTTTCTATCCTCTGTCTGTACCAATTTGTCATTAGGGAATGGATTAAATTTTGAGATGGGTAACGTGATGGATGTATGACTAACTCCCCAAGTTGCTCCCGGAGGCTTGGACAAGGACGCAACCAAGGACCCCTTGGTACTCATGCTTCTTTCCCAGCAAACCCAATCTGGGTAATTAAAATGAAAAGCGTCAAGGACTTCAAGGGTACCACTGTCAAAACCACGTACACAATCACATGCATTGTGCATCTTTTACATGTACATGCACAAACACAAAAACATTTGGACCCACATGCACAGCGGCAGCAAAACGGTGAACAGATTAAGACCTTGCACACTACACTCGGCACCACACGGAGCACTTTGGACAAGCTAGCCCATTTAATTGATATGTGGTGCTGCTGCACAGCAGTGGAGTGCCATTTTTGAAGTTGGCAGAGTGATGTCAGAGTGAGAACGGCAATGCCTGGTGATGTACATTGAAATCAACAAGAACAAAGCTGGTTTTAATGCAGTGTCTGTCCCTGTGTTCTAAGCTCTAGGACACAAGGCAAAACAAAGAGTCACACAGTAATACAGTATACATCTCTTGATGGCTCCACTTCTCTAAATGTACGGACGTAAAGCGGTATAAATCAAGGGTCCCCAACCACCGGTCCGTGGTCTGGCACCAATCCGTGTATTAAATGGCACACGTAATTATTTATTCCTGTTTCATGTATCATCTGAGTCTAACATATATTTTGGATCAACCTTTTATTTTGAAATCCGACCAAATTGTTTTATCTTTGTTTTAGTCACTTGAGAGCCAAAACGTCATCCACAAAAGAGCGAGATAAGTAAGGATTAGACGTCTTTGAACAATTTCTTTGGGAAGGGTAAAAAGCCCAGTCAAGAGACAGAAGAGAAAGAAATCTCAGAAAACAAAGCTACAAGGAGTGCGACTTGAAATAATCTTGCTGAGCAAGGCAGTGAGGTATGCATTTGGTTTCATGACTCAGAAAGGCAGCACAAACTATAACATCCCCAGTAACGTAGCTTTTTCGACACTGTGAATATCAAGGTATGAATTCAACTGGGAAAGATTATTTGTATAACAGGACATCCTCCTAACTGCTTTGTTGCAGAGAAAAGTGATTATAATCACATTAACTATGACGTGATTCCAGTTGATAAATGCAGCAACATGACAGAGAAACAGGCACACCATTTGGCTTGATTTTCTGCCAGCCAAAGGGGGGTATCGGACATTCTTATCCCGTTGTTTTTTTTTTAGCATTCCCGTCATTCGTTGGCCCGTCGGGATTGTCCGTCGGTGCTGGCAGGGGCAGTCTGCCACCTCTGATACATACATACTTTGCATCTCCTCCTTATATCCAAGGTAACAACTTCATTTTCAAAGACGTGAGAAAAGACACCGGGCTGTTTCTTGTTTAATAGCCAGTGGCAAATAATGGCAAGGGTGGTTTGGCTGTGTATATGGGTATATCATATGGTGATGAAGATCATTTTGGCGACAGAACAAAACTCTTGGACATCACAACATCAAGTGACATCCAAGTGTGTACTGTATGTGTGAAAAGAGAATAAGAGGGGAGCAAAGGTGTTATTTTAGAGCGGTGGGTGTGCTTGACGTTGAGCGGAAGCCTGACAAAATGTGGGTGCTCACTGCCAGACGCAAGCAATGCAGCCCTTCCTTACTATCGCTCATTAACACGCGGAAACATCCTCTCACTAAGGGCCAAACTACAAACACGCACACACACTTCCTGTACATTTTTTTTTCCAATGGAGGTTCTGCAGGCTTGCATAGGATTCTGCTTGGCACAATCCACCTCTGTAAGGGTCCAGCTGTCATCTTGACAAATGAACCCTGTAAGAGCAAGGAGGTGTGTGGGTGTGTGTGTGTGTAGGTGTGTGTCTATGCAGCTGTGTTTGTGTGTCTGCCGAGGAGTCACGCCAATGCATTTTTGCCACATCAAAACTGGATCAGGTGCACGACATGCCAATTGTTGGTCTAAATACACGTACAAATATACGCGTTTTACCAAAAGGCTGGATTGAGACACTTCGATCGGAATGTAGTGAAGCTGGCAGAGGTCACTCTTCATATGGTGTTCACTTTAAAGAAGACATAAACCATGTATAGCAACCAGTTGAAATCACCTTTCAAAAAGAAGTCCCAATGAAACATAACATTGTCTCTCATGGGCCACAATGTCAGGCACGGTGCAAGGAGCAATGCATCATTTTGATTTTATGAACAATGTGGGACATAAAAGCTTTTATAGGGTGCTAACAGGGAACGATCTCTTCTTCCACGAGAAATGAAGACCAGATAAAAATGTGAAAAGCTCAAGGGAGTATTGGCCGAAAACACTCAAAGTTAAAGGAGAAGTTATAAAATACGGGCAACTTTTTATATGGTCATAGACTGTTTATCCTAGCAGCTTTCACTTTGATACTCTGCAATAATGTCTTAACCAAACAGGGATGCAGTTTTAATCTTTTTACTGCAGCTGACAAGCTTTAAAAAGATTTTCATGTCCTGTTGTAAGCATTTAAGGACTTTTACCAGAAAGTCCCAATGACAGAAAGCAATAAACTTGCAAGAGCTATCTTAGACTGCAACCCGCTATCGTAAAAGACAAAAATGGGACCACATTATTATGGCACATGCTTCACCTATGCTTTTTCTTGTTTACACAAACACTTACACCACCCAAAATCACAAGGAGCATAGAGCCGCCAAAGGTACTAGTCTGACCAAACAGTCATAACAGCATCTTGTTGATTGCACGCTGGCTTGTATATAGACATAAGTTACACCTGCTTGTCACCTAATAGTAATGAAAGAGCCAGTGCAAGCGTGCTAACTCTATTCTCACTACTAATGTATTGTGTGTTGTTGCGTGCTTTCGTCTGCTCCTACACAAATAGCTCACTAAAATGATTGATTGCCTTAAAGATCAAATAAAAACTAAATAATAAAAAATAATATATTAAAACAAACCGACATAAACATAATGGCAACAATGATAGTCACCAGTAAATTTGAGTCACCCAGTGAAGAGTTTAAAGTGAATGTCTGGCTTCAACCATTTACACTATTCCATTCAAACTGGCAAGATAGGGGTCCCGCTTCAGTGGCAAGCCTACCCATCAGGGCCCACACCGCCTTTCCCGGTTTCAGCCTGGAAATAGCTGCATCAATTTCCTCCACCGTGATTTGCTTTGTTAAGTCCTCATTTCTTGATCACAAGCAAGTTCGGGGAGCCTAGAAAAGTCTCTGTTATTTGCCTCGGCAACCACAGGCTGAGAATACAAGTTCCTATTAAAAAATTCAAAACTTTCCCGAATTTTCCAGAGGTCCGATATATTAGCTTTAGGATGTCTAATTTTATAGATTATATTCGCTTTGTGTTTTCTTAATTGACAAGCCTCATCATTTCATAATATTTCAGTTTTAGGAAGGTTAGATTTTTCTGGGCCTTCTGTGTATGGACATCACTCCTTTCCATTTGTAACCTTTTAATTTCCATCTGCGCAGGAAGATTTGGCTGGGTTGCATCTTCCTGTTGTTTCCGTTTCCATCTCAATTTCAGATTGCTAGTAAACTAATCATTTGAACCAGGTTTGTTCGGGAGCGAAAACCGGAAAACATGCAGGATACCATCCCTCGAGGACTGGAGTTAGGACAACCGGTCAGGATGATGGACGGATGGTTGATGGCATTGAACGATGTCATGAAAGGGGCAAGGCGGCCACATGGAGAGAGATGCAGCTTCAGTAAAAAACAAACTTCACTTCCTGGTTAGAAATATCTGAACCGTAAAACTCATATTTTCTAAGAAATGAAATCGCCAATCTACCAAATGAAATATCTATACATACTATATGTAAATGTGGAAAGGGAAAAAAATATCATGACCTAGCTTTTAAAATTTCAGGAGGCCTGGGGCCCGTATTGTGTCTGACTTAATGCTGTTACTCACTTTGTAGCTCGTCAGAACCACAACTTAACATCGATCAACTACCGAGCCAGAATGTTAATGTATTTTTTATGGACACTCTTTCTAGCTAATCTTTTGGGTCACTTGACCTTGTGAGTAAGTTCAAATGAGTTTGCCGCACGTTCGCTCCATGCCTCCGTGCGTTCGCTCTCATTGCATTTGAGTGCATATAATAGTAGTAGTCAAAGCTACTTATTAATAAATGAGACACGGACTTCCAACTGAGAATATACTGAAATATAAAACAGATCTCCTCACTCCCCCACTTTGCACACCCTTATGGCTTTAGATTAATGAACAGTCTGCAATTGGCTGGCAACCAGTTCAGGGTGTGTCCCGCCTACTGCCCGAAGCCAGCTGGGATAGGCACCAGCAAGCCTGTGACCCCTATGAGGATAAACGGCTCTAGAAAATGAATGTCTAGATGGATGGATGAAGGTATACTTCACAACAAAATGTTCCAAGTTGGCAGTTAAACACTTTTGTTTTGACATTTAATCATTGCGATACCACCCTTACTGGTACCTTACCTCCGAGCAGGCCAATTGCTGAATATCTTTCCATATCTTTTTTTATGTCTTCTGAGGAATATAGATTCTTGGCTTGCCTTCATTTTGCTGAACCTTGAGGTCACCAAGGCCAATCTCAGAGGGGAACCACACAGAGGCTGTTTGTTAAGCTATTATTTATCTCCCTCATAAAGTCCTTTTCATCTCCCATTAAACAGTCCAGAACTGTTGCCCTTGACTCACACATAACTCCTATGTCTATTGCCGAGAGATGATTTACTATTTAATTTCACACCAACTCAACCCGGGAGGGAGCCAGCCTTCTGGTGCCTGATGTCATATCAGAGGAGAGTGTGTTTTCGGAGGGACTTTAGGCAAAATATGCATGTTTGCGCGCCATCTGAGTGCACATGAATGGGAGGGCGGCTGATGTAGGTCTTTTTTGTTGTTTATTTTGACTTGTGGTTGAAGCTCAAGGCCTAGTTTTATGCAACAAGGCCATAGCTGAAAAAAACATGTTCTCACTTTGAAATCAAATGAAGCTAAATATGCCCCATGTGAATGTTTACAGCTACTTCACTGCGGCAATTTCTAAATAATCATATATTAAAACACTGCTGACATCCAGAACTCTGTTAATTGTTGAAGTTGATTAAAGCTTAAATATTGACACTAATGACAGTATTTCTTTTGAGATTGTAAAGCATTTGGCCCTCGTCCGCTAAGCCCTCGAGGCCGGCTTTAGTTACCAATTGTTTTTCAGAACCCATTGTATTTGGAATTGATTCATTCAGGATAACGAATGGCCTTGCAGGAAAAACCTTCAGAAGCATACCAATAAACACGGCTGAATATAATGCCGAAGCTTGCTTTGCTTTTTTGCCTGTGCAAACCATTACAGCTGTGCAAACCATTACATGGATTTTGCCATACTTAGGTCCAGATCAACATGTTGTGGAGGAATAGAATTAAACAGGACGACCACGGGATTTAAAGTTGCCCGTATCCATCACCATATATGGAAACCACACAGCACATTATTGTATTTAACTTACAGAATTGAAATGACCCCTCCTCTTTTTCCTCCCCAAAAATCCAAACGTTCTTCACATGATATATTTTGTATATCCATCCCAGCAAATCATGGAAGATTTGAACAAATCAGACACTGAAACAGAAACTTTTTTGAACAAAAAACATACTGTCATATTTCAGATGTTCATCCCTCGCCCCTTTTGTATTAGTTGTTCTCATTAGGATCAAAGATCGTTTAGACTATCATGTGGGAAATCTATTGGAAGAAAAAATATTTAAGGGAAATTTGTATTCTTTAAAGTAATTAAACATACATACTGTATACAGTATTTGGAATGTACAAGGAAACAGAAGTAGAATACAAGAAAGAGAAGCACATGCAAACTCTACTCAAGTAAAGATTTGAATCCATCTTAAAAAGCTATATGGCGGATTTGCCAGGCACCTCTGACGTAGTCCAAATCCAACACAAAGGCTCTCCATCTTTTTAGTTTGACTGAAATCCCGCGTTTCCCAGCCATTTATGCGTGTGTTTGTAACTTTATAACAATGCCTATCAGATGTACTGCAATAACACTCCCACACTCAGTCCTAACATGGAGTCTGAGACATCCTAACAGTATGTTGATATGCGGTCTTGATCAGCTCCAAATGAAGGTACTGTAGCTTAAAAATGAATGATCTATTTTGACAGATTCAAGGCATTATAAAAGGGACTCCGTTATCGAGGCTGTGAGTGAGAGACCTGTTCTTAGACGTGCATAGGGGGGTGTATGGGCGGATGCACTCGGGAATGACAACACATATTGAGGCTGTCCCATTAAGAAAAGTTGCATTGTGGGGAAGGGGTAGATAGTGCATGGGGCTGTGAGGAGAATAAGCGGCTCTCACCCTGCTCAGAGGTATTGTGTGTAGTGTGTAGTAAAAAAAAAAAAAAGCCCATTAACCGCAAAAAAATGAAGGAACACTATGTGACATATCAAAAATCAAACCAGTGTTAAATTCATTGTTTGTATGTCCTCAGACTATACATATCAAAAAGATTTTCTTTTTGTATGTTATTAATGAGTCCTCAGGTGCTCCCCTCCTCTAATAGTGACATATCTTTTTAAAGTTGGTCAAATTGCCTTCATGGTCAGATGATTCATTCATGAGTAGACACATCAAACTCTACAGAAAAGATGATGTTCTTCTGTCACAAAGACTCCATTAGCCAGTATAACAATGTAAAGCACTATCATCTTTCTGCACCAATGTCCTAATGCTCTTGACGTGACACAAAAAGGCTTTTATATATATATATATATATATATATATATATATATATATATATATATATATATATATATATATATATATATATATATATATATATATATATATATATATAAAATGAGATATCTTGATTGATTGATTGATTGATTGATTGATTGATTGATTGGAAGTGATTGAGTGATTATGTGCATATATTTTGCTCATATGATGTAGCATAGCTTCAGCAGGACAATTATGATCATTGAAAATGTGTCATTTTTGTTACTGACAGTACAGTATTACGTGGTTCTATTATATGAGTTCTATTTCACTCTTGGTGTAGTGATACAAGCTGCTGCCTTAGCACATGCATGTTCTGCATCTGGTCAGGATGGTAACACCCCATCACTGCTAGTTCCAAGCCTGGATAAATAGGAAGTTTGTGTACTGTAGAAAGGACAAAATACTGTAAAGGGTAAAAATCATATGACTTTAGGACAGGCTAAAGATCACAAGGACAAGATTTAATTACTGCTTTGGATTTTTGTTTAATTCACACACAAATAGTTTCAATCATGACAACCATTAATTGCAATTATTTAAAAGCAATGTAAATTAATATATTTTAAACCGACCTTCTTGAAAGTGTACTGTCTTTACCGCGCGATAGCCGCTGGTTTTACAAAATTGCATTTGGGAGGGTCTCCATTTTCATGACAAGGGGAAAAAAAAGCCTTTGTGGGATTCGGATTGATTTTCAAACGCATACCATTAGACCAAATATGGACAAAGAGCAAATCCTTAACTCATCATTTTTCTCTGAAGAATGAATTCCCTGGGAACCATGAAAGCGGGGCCTGTTTAAATCATCAGGCTGATGATAGATGTGGAGATATTTCAGTCTGGAACAACATGGTGAGAAGACATGCAATCCCTGGATCCAACGCCGTTTAAATCCATCAGCATATCAATATCACACTGTATATTTAGCCAAACGGTGGTTGTTTGAGCTGGAGCAAAACTAACATCAGGGGTTTGGAACGGAAATATAGAAAGTGAATACTCCAGGAGACAAAATTAAACAAAAAGCTTAAACCAGCGAACATGTGGTATTGAGCAAAACAAATAAAATGCTGACATGACTGTTTGAAATCTACACCGAGTGGACCAAAATCTCTCTTCTCACACATTTCACAAGACTTACTGTATATCCCTGCAGAGCAAATTTTATTGGAAAGATTTCACATTGGAAGGAAGCCTGCCTACAGAAGGACCTACAGGGCATATGCATACAGTTTTAAAAACGGAATTGTTAGAATATGGCTACCAAAAAAGTAGATTGATTCCCTGAATACAGTGGCACATTGTCAAATTTGCACAGACACTACATTATCTGGTAAACAAACTAAAGTCCTAAAGCACACCTTGCAATGCTGCTAATTAGCAACTCTCACTAAAGCTCCTATTTAACTAAGATGCAAACTGTCTACGAAGGTAGCTGCTCTTTTGGTCCCTTCATGGATTTTGTTTGTCTTCTGTTTTAATAATTAACAATTTGTTCTTTTGAATACAGTTCTCATGATCGGTTTGTCTGAAAAAAAATAATATCCTTTTTCATTACTCATTACTCCGCATGCTACATGGGGATGGTGCAGAGGGGGAGGAAAAAACAACAACAAAAAGTGGGTAATGAGGGACAGTCAAAGGCATGTGTTTGTGTTTACCTTCTTGTTGACAATTCTGGGGAGCCACAAACTGTTTGCGCTAACCAAATCAATGTGGAGCATAATGAAACACATGGTCTTGCAAAAGTTGGCCACTACCGTGTGGTATTTTTAGGCGTCCTGGGGCACGCTGTCAGCTTAGGTAGTGTCACCCCTCCCCTGCACGCAAAATTCATTTGTCTCAATAAATTACTCATAACTAATACGATTCTTTATTGAGCTTGCCACGGATCGATTTGTTACATTTATTAGATGCGCAGGAATGGTATCGTGTGGGATTTCATGACATAAAATATAGTCAGTGATTGGCGCAACTTACATGGGAAAATACAGCAACCTTTTCTTTGAAATTTTTTATTTGAAGTTTTGTGAAGCTCAGTTCACAATACTCAGAGTGAACTAGCTTTTTCTTGTCCTGTGATCTTTAACTCCTTTCACCATCCTGTGGTTTCTCCCAAGGGATCAATGGAAGTAAAAAGTACACAGTTTTGCTGTCTTATATTCTCTTTGTTCAGGGATGCGGTAGGACTGCGATGAAAACAAAAACCCCCAAATAAGCACCTATACAAAGGCAACAATGCGAGACTTGATCCTTTGTTTGCGGCTCGACTAGTACGAGTAATTACACTTGCAGCCTGTGCATGCCTATTCTCTGTTTGCCCGTGGCTTTATGTGTGCATGAGTGTTTGTCTCTGCAGGAAGGGGACATTTACATTAAAGATGAAGGCTGCCGTTACATTGACAGTGCTGGCCTGGGGTCAGATAAGAGGCCAAGTGGGTTCAATAGACCCAAGGTGGGGACCGGAAAAGCATTTCTCTATCAGAATTGATGACTCAACATAAACAATAACAAGGTTCTAATTCCGTCGAGAGCCCTGCAATCACCCTGGCATACTTTCCGTCTTCTTGGTGTTTGGTTTTTCATCTCTACTGGCATATACATAGTGTTTTCTTCAGGGACTGGGAAAACATACTCAAATGATAAAAAAAAAAAAAAACATAAATATTCTGATTGAACTAGTAAAGCCTGCGATCCAAGACTTCGATTAACCCCAGATGCATGTTTTGGTTGTGAGAGGAATTAGGAATCCTCAGATTAAAGTTAGAACATGAAACCTCGCTAAATTCAAATTTAGAACCATTTTCTGTGAAAGTTTTATTGAACACTGTGGTGCCCCTTTTACCTCATCATAGGACAACCTTTGAGCCTCATATTATTTCTCAAATTCTTGGTTTTCTATCTATTTCAATACCAGGTATACAATACTCTAAAGTCTATGCTATCTGGGGTTGGCTGAGCAGAAGTTCCATTTTAACCGGAGCAGTCACGATTTTGACCCTTGTGTACAGTGTATCAACAGATTTCCCCAGCTCCATTATTTTGTCCCGATTGCACGCAAGTTGCGATGTCCTGTATTTTATTTTATTTTTTCCCAAACCAAACCAAAATCAGAACAGCTGCATGCCAGCTCAAGTTGCAGGGGCACGGCATATCAATCTTATTACATTGGCACAAAACCGAAGTGACTTTGTTAAAAATAGATCCTGAGGAGAGTTAATTGCATATTTCATTTACCGCGAACTTGTTGTGCCCCAGTTCACCGAATGAATTTGAATTAAAAACATTAAATATTATACACTATTCCCTCCACATTCATTGTATGATTACAGGTATTAAGTGCATTTTTTTTTTCATTTTTTAATTTTTGCCATAGAATGGGTCTGAAAGTCTTGGCCAAATACTCGTCGGCACCAGTTCTTCAATTGCTTTATATAAAGGATGCAGTAAGAACCAAATATAATACAGCTCTATATTACATAATTTAGTGACCTCATAAGTGGCTAAATAAATTGATCGACAATCAAAGGATAAAATTACAATTTAGAACATTGATTTATGAATTTTGGCCATCAATCACAACCATTTTAAAATGGTCTGCTTGTTAAGAACCAAACTTATTAATGCTTATTCAGCTCTTAATGCCACCTTTGTCCTATTCAAATCACCCAATACGATCTGATCAACTCCCTTTACTTGCTTTGTATGCGGGCTCCTCTTTCTTAGATGTTAACTGTCTGTCTTTCAGGTGTTTTTGTTGTCGTTGTCTCTGCCAGTGAAGCACAGCAGACATTAATCACTGGTAAGCACTAGCAGAGGACACCTTAGGGAGGAGAAAGTTCTCTCATTTCTGCTCTGAAAAATGATTTTCTCAGTGCACTCCAAGGAGAGAGATATGGAAACTGGAGCACAGGTGCTGCCACAAGCACAATAAACATTTCCCGATGCATTGCAGTCCACAGCAGATCCGATACACGTGTAATAATGTTGATCAGAATTTGCATCGAAGACTTCTTTAACATATTTGATTAAATTCCTAACACGTCAACTCCAAATGAAATATTTGGTTCATTTTAACGATGCGGGTTGGAGTATCTAGACATGCCGTTTACTGGAGTTACATGAATGCAGCACGCACACTACGGCATCACAGAGAGACTGTAGTTTAGAAAAATGCGCCGAGCGAGGGAAAGAGTTAGCAAATAAAAAATACAATTGGCCACTGGTTTCAGCGCATTATAGCGCGTAACCTAAAAAGCTTGGGCAAATACAGTATGTCAACACTTCATATGTTACCCTGGGCTTCCGTGAACATAAAGAAGATGAATACACAACTCTTACTAGTCAAGTAGAATGTAGGACAGCAATCCAACCACGCAGGATTAACAGGCATCAACACAAATCACGCAGCCGGCCCTCTGCGATAAAGGGAAAGCTACGGGATGAAGTCATTTCTTGTTTTATCCCAATGTTTTCCTTTGTGTTTGGTGGTTAAACTCAAAAGTGTATAATAACTTGCTGCTTGTTGAAAACACTGCTTGGAAAGTAATCGTAGTAATCATAGTAAAAGGCCATTGTAGACCGAACCCAGCCGCACCGGCTTCGAGATGCCATGCATTTTCCTGAATTTTCCTATGGTCGCAATGCCCCCTGGAAGTGACCAAAGATGCATCGAAAGGATAAAAATAATCCAAAAATTAGTGGTAATTGTTGCTTAATTCAAGAGTTCAACTATGAGAGTTAATATCCCATAAGTTTTGTGTTTGTGTTGAATTCCAAGTTCACCTGAAATAGAAGCTGATATCTATTCTGAAAATAAATACCTGCTCCTATACACTTAAAGGCAATTTGTAAGGAGCGTAGAAACAACAATTTCAGTATTGAGAGTAGAAAAGAAGAGAGGGTGGAATTGTAAGGAAAAACATTATTCATCGTGTGAACAATTAACAAAAGATTGGAAGAAAATGAGAAAGTATAGGACAAATAAAATTGGGTCACATGGTTTGCTTAGCACACTGATTAAATTCCGATCGTGTCTGCACATTCTGAAAGGCTAACCAATGACCAGCAAATGCTAAAAATAAATCACATGATAAAAAGTGTGTGTTTGGGGGAGTGGTGAATGAACGGAAGGTTTCAGAAGCTTTACCTTTTCTGACATCTGTTTGGTAGCAGTACACTCAAAGAATAAAAAAGCCTGCTTTTTTTAGGATAGAAAAAAATACAATACAATAGGATGCCTTTTGCCATTTTATGTTGTTTTGTTGTTATTCAGTGTGTTAATACCGCTCAAGAAAAAGCTTGAGCTGTGAAAGGACAAGAGTTCGTGTCTCTGACAATGTTCCTCGCTCTGCTTAGAGGGCGAGAGCGAGCAATGTCACCCAGGGCGGCAGAGAACATCCAGTGATTGTCTGGGTGTTGTTGACCACTCTCAGAATCGCTTTTCTATTGACACCCCACATCCCGCACCACTTTCAGTGGAAAAGTTGTCAAAATTGTTTGCAATGATGAAAAATCAACAGGAACAATCTTTTAAAAAGCTTGATTTCCATAATTCAAAATTTGAAAGTGAAAAACAAAGTCCAAGACAAAAAACATTCACCCATTATTCTGACGATGGTTGCAGGCATGCTGGAGCTTATTTCAGCTGTCTTCGGGCAGTAATGGAGTATACCCTTAACTGGTTGGCAACCAATCACGGGCCATACAAAGATGATCAACCATACACACTTACAAACACACTTGAGGGAACCTTCGAGTAAACCGGCGTACCCGGAGAAAGACTGCGAAGGCACTGGGAGAAGATGCAAATTCCGCAAAGGAATGCCAAAGTCAGAAGCGAATCCGCGACCTCTGCGCTGTGGGACGGGCGTGCTCCATGGATGTCAAACTCCAGTCCTGGAGGGCCGGTGTCCTGCGTGTTTTCCATGCCTCGTTCTCAAACACACCTGATTCAAATGATTGAAATGATGAATTTTCAAGCTCCTAATTTTCTGAGTCATGTGAATCGGGTGTTTTGGGGAGAGAAACCTGGAAAACATGCAGGACACCGGTCCTTGAGGACCAGAGTTTGACACCTGTCATGCTAACCCGTCTCCCACCATGCTGCCCTATACTATAACATATTGATGTAATTGGGAAAATGGTGATGAGAATCAGTTGCCGTGCAGTTGTAGAAATCCACATCGGGTCCTGTATTTCCTATGGCCATTGTTTTTTTTCTCGATGTATCAGTTACCATAAAATTGCTATGGTTCTTTAAATTGCTTTATAATGTCATATAGGGTTGATGTCTGACAGAATTGAAGCTCTTTCTTCTCAGTGACACGTCAGACCATCAAGGTCTCAAGCAGCCATGTCAAGTTTTCTTCCTAATTTCTTTCCAAGGGAAGTTTCTAAGTCTAATTTCTGATTGAAGTTTTTCCAAGGATAGTCTTTTAGGTCTCGTTGTGGTTATATTTAATTTTTTCTGTTATAAAGACTTTCTACTTTTTCACTTCCATGTCCTTCTGGGTCCAGATCCTATTCCTCATGTGACATTGATAATTCAAGAATTCAAGATGGCCAACGGTATAAAAAGCTAATGAGAGCTTACTGACTTCTGACACAGTCCCAGTTTTTTTCTAGACTTTCAAAACTACAAGCCAAGTCAAGAATGCCCCAGAGCGACATCAGGCTGAGAAGCTATAGGCCAGTCAGTGGGGTCTTGACACCAGAATCATTTCTTGCTTGCCTGATCAAAGTGGTAGCGCTGAACAGACGTAGGTGAGAGCTACTGACACCATGCCTGCCCAAGTGATGGTGGTAAGAAGAGAAATGGTGGGAGGGCGGCTGTTGGCATGTCACTCAATGCTGCACTGGATGACAGAAAGGCCCATCAGGGATGAGAGCGACTTCACGGGCCATTAGGGCAAGCAGCACATGGCACATCGACCTCTGAAGGATGGCAGAGTTCCAGGTAGACAGAGAAGGAAATGAGCCCCAAAAAGATGCACGAACGGATCTCATAGTTACTTGCAAATTAAATAAAATAGATTTGTCTTCTAGGTAAAAAAATAAAAATAAATAATAATAATTATAATAAAATAAAAGACAGATAAATATCAGCCTCAATTCTCAACCAGAGGACCAAAGAAGATCAAATAGTATAAATCCTCTATACAACCCCCTTCCCAGAGCTGTATCCTTATTCAGGCCTTTACTGGCCTGCCCTCCAGTCATCATTAAAGACTGACACCCGACAGAAGCATCAAAAGGCATCATGTTCCCCTCATCAGGCCACTAGTACCTGATGGACCTTTTTATAGCATGGTGAGCTGGATTGAAAGATTTACTTTTGATTTTTTTTTTTTCTATGCATTCTCAGTCTTATCCATGTCCCTTCATTTTGACTTAGCATCTATGTTCAATTTGTACCCACTCTCATACCATTTACTGACACGCTTTGGGTTATTAGACGCCATACAGTTTTGGGGCAGTTTAACAAGTGTTTTTCTTTGTGGTATGTTGTCTTTTGGGAAAGTATTGATGATTAAATATTTCAGAAAAGATTCCACCAAAATATAAAGAGGGAGTTGTGAGTGAAGCATTTGTCTCTCAGAAGGACGTATTTTTGAAGAATGGAAATTATGGTGTGAGAGGCAAATGTTGCAATCTCTCAGACAGAATCTCAGAATCCTAAAGTAATACAACACATAATATTTGCATCCACTTTCTTTCCAGTTTTACTTATTTCCCTGGTGGGCCTTAGAATTGCTTCACTATTTGTTAAAAGCCGCTACTGTACCCACTCAAAATAGACAGTGCTGGCTTCTAACTGAAATAAATTCTTTTTTGAAAATGACCATGAGCTGTTACTAAATGTATTTCTGCTGGCTTTTTATGGGTGAATATGAGCGAGACATTTTTTGTCATGTTGGAATGGTGAAGCCATCAGAAAAGGCCTGGTTTAAAAAGAAAAAAAAAGCTTAATGAAAATGAGATAATTTTTTGTTTTATTGCACACAGGGAGTTTTTCACAGGCAGTTTGAGACTAGTTTGGGATCTGCTTTGTAAAGTAAAACCTCACAAGCACCTGAGTGCCAGTTTAAAAGACTTAACATTTTATGGCTTTGAATACATCGAGGGACAGCATAACAATTTCAATGACTGTGGGAATCAAACGTGTTTTTCGCAAATCATTACTGCTGCATATACCATACTGTACACTCTAATCAGAAACGGGTCTAAAGACACATTCAATATCATTTCACAGTAAATCACACTTACACTGACGAGCATCTGAGGGAACGGTCCTCGAGAATTTTCGGCAACATTTATTGGTGGAATCACCCAGTCTCGCTTTTGCCGTCGAAGACCCTTGGAGACGTTACGGCCGGTTCCAGAGAACATGATGACAGGAAGCGGTGCTTGGAAGGCTTCCTTCTTCTCTATCCTCTCAGCAACCTTCCCTTTTTCGGTTGTGACCTTTAAGATGACAAAAGGTTTGATTGGTTGATGCTGAGTAAACTGATGTTCTGATGATCTTCTGCACAATTGTGTCCAAATTATAATCACAATTAATTTGGTCAATATTTATATTATTAATCCAGATATTTCAGCATGTTTTTAAAACATGTCTATTTATTGTGCTTTTTTTTTAAACAAGCAGTATATAAACAAGCTTTCAAGGCTTGATACTTAAAAATTAATAATAAACTAAAATTGATAAATAATAAATAAATATCTCAATAATAATTGAGATAAATTCACTCAGGACATGGCTCACATAGCTCACTTACTTGAGTGCAAACCAATGGGAAAAATGAAGCCTATGAATTTACCAGTCGCTGCGCAGTTGACAAAATGACGATTTGGTAATGCATTTCATTTGCCACCCTTCTCGCCACAGCGCTGCTGCCCGATTTGCTTGCTTGCTATTTCTTAAGCTTAATAAAGTTTTAACCTTGTGTTTGGCCCCTGGTGCTAAGATGACACAGTGCTTTATTTGACATGTATAGGTAGCTGTTTTTTTAAATGTTAATATCGCGAAGGATCATCTTAATCAATCGTGGCAGCCAATAGCGTGAATACAATTTAAATTCAATTAATTGTGCAGCCCTCTATCTATCTATCTGTCTATCTGTCTATCTATCTATCTATCTATCTATCTATCTATCTATCTATCTATCTATCTATCTATCTATCTATCTATCTATCTATCTATCTATCTATCCATCCATCCATCCATCCATCCATCCATCCATCCATCCATCCATCCATCCATCCATCCATCCATCCATCCATCCATCCATCCATCCATCCATCCATCCATCTATCTATCTATCTATCTATCTATCTATCCATCCATCCATCCATCCATCCATCCATCCATCCATCCATCCATCCATTCATCTATCTATATATTTCTAAATAAACTTGTAAGTTTGCATATTAAACGAATAAAAGCTACAGCTTTAATTGATACACTTCAGGGTAAGCTATTTAATTACAATATGTCCAAGTATTATATAAATATTTTTATTTGTATTTATATTAGTTTATTTTAATGTTCTGTGTAAAGTTACATTGATTGTTGGCTTGAGTTCTGAATAATGCAACACAGACTCAAGGGCTACATTATAGATCATGATCCAAAGATTGTATCAGATTACTAATACAGGCGATCAGAGACCTGTTGTGTGGCTATTTTATCAACTATCTCAAGGATACAGGGAAGGAAACACAAACATGTCAAGAATCCAGGCATATTGCTGAAGCAGTGCATCACTTGTGCTCTCTATCTCAATCACTCTCCCCTGAGCTATCCCTTGCTCACATGCTCCCCCATGCCCATCTCTTGCAGTGATATTGTTTTTCTCCCTGACAGCTTGTTTCAATAACAGTATTCCTGTCGTGCAGCTATGTGTATGGCTGAGTGCAATGAAGTGTAAAAAAACAGCAGAGGTTTACTGAGTTGTGGCAGAGAGTAAACAATATTTTTGTCTAAGAAATTTATGATCACACTTATGATCATGTTATTGTTCCCTGTGGTCACAGGTTTGTCCAATTTTTAAAATAGCTGATATTTTGGGGCAATTATAGCAGAAACATTTTAAAAAGGTTTCCTGTTTCATGGTTGCCGTTTCCGATTTCTGTGTTGCTGTTTAGCACTAGCTGGAGAGACGAGCTCTATTCTATTCTAGTTTTTGTTTTTATTTCATTTATTACCACATGTCGGACTTGTGTCCTGTGTTTTTTTTCCGTTTTGTTCCTTCTCTTATTTTCATCAACTAGCAGTGCTCTATTTTACCTGCGTCTGTGATGCATAATTTTTGCCATGGGATGCATACTTTCAAATCAACAGGCGTCCTCCAGATGCAGCGTTTTTTTTTTTTTTTTTTTTTTTTTTTAGGGAAGTAATGAAACACTTGGTTCACACAAGGCAATTTCAACCAGCATCGGGAACCTGCTCTCAATGTGACTTATACTCTTTGTCTGCCTGAGCCAATCACGTTCTCACGTTCACTTCCAGGTTTGTCGGCTTGACAGCGATTTTGGTATTGTTCGAGGTAGGACGTAAGGCAGTATATCGAGCTAAAGTGTGGGTCAAGAAGGCGAACCAATTGAACTTTCTCCCCCGTTCAAATATACAAAGTCGGCTGTCTGGGAGTTTTTGGGAAACGAGAGTCTCGTTGAAAAGGAAAGACAGAATCCACATTGTGATATCGTCCCACGGCTACTCAAAAACATTCAAAATAATTAGCGCAGCTCTGCTAGCGTAAGTATTGTCTCGACTGTGCTAAGGTAAGCATGGTTCCGTGCAGGTCCAACCACATCCATCACCTGCAAAACCCATTTTTGTGGAGAGGCTTTTCTTATTAGAGCAGGGGTGGATTCCAGGCCTTGGGGGCGGGTATCCTGCACGTTTTCCCGATTTCTCTCTCAAATACACCTGATTCAAATGATTCGGATTATTTTCAAGCTCCAGCAGAGCTTGTTGATGAGCTAATGGTTTACTTTTGCACTTAAGAGAAAAGCATAGTGGCCAAAATATTATGACATTATTATTTCAAGGCAAAAACTGTGGAATGCAAAAAGGAAAAAGAACCCAGGCTACTATGTCAACTTCCAAGTAAAACAAACAAAAAAAAGAATTTTACACTGGGGTTAAGACTTTTTTTATTGTGAGATAAACATTCTTGGCTTCCCCAAAATAGAAGTCCCCTTTAAACAACAATGTATCATTACCCCAACTCTTTAATCCTGTTTAGTTTCCTTTCAGTCATGTCCGAAATGTAGAATTCCCACACTACACCACAAAACAGTTTTTCCATGAAAATGTCCTGGCCAAACAAGCACGCAAGAAGATATCTCAAGTACCTGATCTACTTTAAGCATGTCCAAAATGCAAAATTCTCACACTACACCACAAAAGTATTAAAATATCCTGGCCACACAAACAGACAGGTAGATATTTAAAGCACCCGATCTACTGCTTGACAAGATAAGTCAAATATGCACACAATTGTTTGCTTTTGGGCTTTGTCAGCAGACTACAATCTGACAGACAAAAGCCAGGTCTGTGCAAATGAATTATTTTTCTACAGGGAGATCGAAGCTTGCTGGGGAGAAGTGCGAGACATGGTCGCATCACACTGGTCTTGTCAGTACAAGAATATGTAGAAAGATGAATTTGGGGGACAGGAAATTAAGGAATGAAGAAAAGGATTGTCAAAAGCAGAGGTGAAGAATGGGGCTCCCATTTCTTCTTCAGTCCCAAAAAAGGTAATGCGCCTCGTCTTCTTTTTTTTATATGAGCAAACAGGTACATGAGAAAAGGTGGAGAAAGAAAATAATTTGTTAAGGGCTACAAAAGGTTTCAGAGGTCTTTTGCCAGCCAGGGTGTAATACTGATCATACCTTGCTGCTCATATGCACTCTCACTTTTTAGTACACAGAACAACAGCAGACACTGATCAAAGAAACAGATGCCTGTACTGGCATCCAGCAAAACTGCTGTCAGCTATCAGAATTATTCTCATGGCAGCGTCAGAGATCCAAAAGACTTGACAGGGGTGAATGTTATTTCCCAAGGTCTTCACTTCTTGACATGCAACCCTAACACTGACTATAGTGTGACAGAAGTGAAGCAATGAAAATATTATATGGCCTCCACTGATGAAAAGTGCAGATTGCTTCCAGAATGCTGAAGTATCATGGAGTTTGGAATGCGTACATCTACAAATCAAGTGGTGGTTTTCAATGAATTGATCACCCTTTCAGCATACTTACAAACCTGCCCCTTTAAGGGCCTAAAAACAATGACGTGTGCTTAGGGCCTTCAAAGCCTTCTCTACTACAGTATCATAAATTCAGCACTGCATTTAGAGAATTTTTAAAAACAGCGATAGCTATACAGTTCTGCACAAAATAAAAATCAGATACAGTTCATGAAAAGAAAGACAGTTAACAAAGTAATACGAACGGATGCAATTTCACGTGTACAGCGAGTCACTGAAAGGGAGGCAAAAAATTTGAATGTGCGCCGCCTTTACAAAATACTGTATAACATTAGGCTGTACATGCAGTACATTACAGTAATGCAGCGGAGGTGTATCAAAGGACATAGTTACTGCATTATCAAAAGCAGTGACCTGCATTTAAAACTTTCACAAAATATTGTACATTTATTACCAACTTTCACCTACATTCCATTCAGTGTTTTCTGTAGCTTCCATCAATTTATATATTATTTCATATATATTTCTTAATTATTGCCCTATCAGATCTCAGCTTTGATGTGTTAATACATCAATGTACAGTAATTTTCCCAGGGCCTTTGGAATCAGGGTTATTGGTTGATCCTAATTACAGTAGTTTATATATATATATATATATATATATATATGTTCAAAAAAAAAAAAAAAAATCTGAACCAATCAAATGTCAGATTCAATGAACAAAGCCACTTAGCAAGCTTTGGATGATGTCGGTATCTTCATTTTCAGTCCAGCCGTTAAAAAAAAAAAAGAAACAACCCAAAAGTAACAACAACAAAAGCGGACTTTTATGTTCGTTATCCAAATGTGTGTGTCAACAGGCCAAGCGGGTGCTTAGCCTACCACTGCTTAAAAACGTACACAAAGAACTCAAAAGACAGAAAGAAAAAAGTAGGTGGTATTCAACCCAAGATTAAAGAATATTTTATCCCCCCCCCAAAAAAAAAGAAGAAGAAAAAAAAAAAGAATCCAGAACACACACTTACGCTCAACAGCTAAAAAAGAACAAGAGCTGCTGAATGTGGAATGGTTGCATCCCCTGCAGCAGTGGTGCCTTCAGCTTTAGCCAGCTGGCAAGGGGCCCAGCTCTTCCCTTTCTCGCCACTGCTTCCCAAAAAATTCTGCACACTTTGATATCAGCCAGGCCCCCGCTACCCAGACATCTGGAAGTTATTATTCAGCAGAGTGCAACATACATAGAGATTTTGTTGTCTCTGTGTTCTGATTTGTGCTACCGCTCTTTCTGCATACAGTACGTGCTGGACCCAATGTGAATCATGTCTGATCCTCGAACCACTCACTTAAGATTCTCCTCAAGAAAGTGACATTAGTTAACTCAGTAGGAATGCTCACTTCCACTAATTGGCCATTGGCCCAACATGCTTCCCTTTGTGTCTGTTTGGAAGTTGACCTAATTTCTCCCCGTTGGGGCCAAGAACAAGAAATCGTACTTTTTTAGATGAAGTCGAATGGGCTAATTCCTAATTCAAAAAGAAGTAAACGTCCTTGGAAAAGTCCCAACTAACCAAGCCAGCATCCTTGATTCCCCCCAATTTGTTTTCCCACGGTTGAGTTTTTGTCATGTAACTACTAAGTATCACAAGTAAACATCAAACATCCTCAGTAGTAGCTACATTGTCTGTGTGGTTACATATGAATGGCGGAAGAAACTTTTTAAACGTTGACAAATGTTGTTTTGGACTCTTTGACAGTTTAATGATTTATAAGTAAAGGTCATTTTTGTGCTTTGATGTCACCTGATTTTGCATGACAGCATTTCATTGTTTCCTGCTATATTGTTGCTTGGTTTTCTCACAAAACATGATTTGGATACATAGTAGAGGGCATTTTGTCATCTCACAATAATACTGTCTCAAGAATGAAAGGCTACTAAAGTTGTAGGATAATGAGAATTCCAATGTCAAGGTGTGTGTATTTTTGGACAAAAATTCTCATAAACTACAGCCTGAAAACCTAAAAAATATAAACATGAAAAAAAGGTCATACAATTTTCTTTAATCGGTGAAACCTTCTTAGCACATAAATGTATGTTAGCCAAAGATAAAACTACGTGTGTACCCAACTGTTCCAGCAAAAACTAAAAGTCAACATTTTAAGCAGTAAACAGATTGCAGTTAAACAGCCTCTTAAGCTAGAATTGGGAGCTCTGAAGCTTGGCTACAGTTGATGCCCGTCCTCTGTCAGCAGTTGCTTAGAAGAGGACATGTCTCGGGCCTGTGGAGTCCAAGGCATAGGATCATTTTCAGTAACAGCTTACGACTGAGCGCAATCACACTCTCCCCTTGTGGCAGTATGATTCTGATACGTTTAACCGTGTGCTACACTTCTTCCTCTCTGATTTCCTCCAACCCCAAGGAGTTTTGACCTGATTTATGATGGTTACCGTCATCACTGCTACAGTAGGAATGTAATATGACGATGAATCACTGTTTGGTAATTAAAAATTGAAATGCGCTTGTGTTATTACAACTTACTTCGTTCTCATTTTGTTGAGGAGATGGGAGGTCTATTGGTGCCAGCTGGATCACAGTCTTCCAAACATGAGAATGTGGACCACTTGCTGTTAGTTTAAACTGGACTGGCTCATCCAAGGAAGCTCGCTCTCCCCGAGCAAAGATGGAGCCATCTGTCCGCACACCAAAGTTGGGATCGCTGCTTTCGAAAACCACCGCTCTGTTCCCCATGCAGTCATCGAACTTCACTGTGGAAGAGAAGAGGATCATTTCAAAAACAAAACAGTTTCCTTTAAGCAGTTGATGTATGATGACATGCACACAGAGAGTTTAGGGAGATGCTACCGATGTGTCGGACTCAGCTCAAATTCATCTCTGGTTTTATCGGTAAAACATTCACAAGAATAAGAAACTTCAGTTCTTTCAGTGCCAATGCACTGTTTTCTTCCAACAGCTCAAACACGATGAAAAGTGGGCAACCCAAGAACAACGTGAACTGGTGTGACGCTATATGCAAAAGATACGGTCGTGAAATCAAGGATTATGATTTCAACATGATCATAAAGACAGACACATCATTCATCATTTATTCAGCAAAACTAAAGTAAAAAAAAAACAAAAAAAAACGCTGGGACAAAATAATGGATTTGAATGAATATGTTGCATGATGACTGACACATCCAAGCGCTCTTGCTCAATGCACACACAAGTGATTCGAAACAGTAGCCACTTGCAGCAAATAGGCTTGGAATACAAAAGGGAAAAGAATCATCCACCTACCCACCCACCCCCTCTTCTTTAACTATAATAGGAGTTATATGCTGGAATTGAACCGGAGCTGTAAGAGAAGTGCCTTTCATTTCAGTCTATTATCTGTAGAATCTACAGTGAAATTAAAAGTTCAAGCAAGGAGAGAGACAAGAGCACAAAATGCTCTCCGATCCTTGCTCCTTTCCTGCCTCAAGGCAACCTATTCTCTCTTGGGGATTTAACTGTCTAGACACATTGCATGAAACACGTCGCTATTGTCATTTTACATAGGCTTCTCGCGTCAGTCAGGCAGCAGGAACAAAACTTGCATTACACAAAATCCTCCTGACATTTTGCTTTATTGGGCCCTCGATACAACTGGAGGTATCCCCTGTTGCTATTCCTTTCTTTCAAACTGGACAGGCAGAAATCCACAGAGTTCACATGCTGTCCACTCAAAGAGTCAGCGTCCTGAATTAAATGGGAGGGGACAGGACATGTTTGACAAATGACCACAAGTCGAGGCAAAAGGCACATCCATCCTCATCTAAGATTAAGAATGTGTCTCTTATACAGAAGTGTACCATTATTGAGTCAGTGAACGCTGTTCTGCTATCCTTAAAAGACTACAAATGCTCTTATAATTGCAGAAACCCATCAAGAAGTCATCAAAGTGTTGTGCTATGACTCATCGAATGGCGTTTCACCATGCAGATGGACAATGACCCGAACCCTGCTGCGAAAGAAAGCAGATATCTTTTTTTACAGGGAAATCGACATGTAAAGGCAATTTAACATGCATTCCACCTGCTGAAGACAAAACTGAAAGGAAAATGACCAAAGATCAAACAGGAATTGAAAGACAGTTCCAGCAGAGGGCTAGCAAAGATGACACTCTGCACCATTGGCTTGAAATTCTATGCCCTCATTGATTGAAAAGGATTTGTGAAATAGTAGTAAATATGTTTTTTCTTGAATCACTTTTGGTCCCTCAAAAGGTGGAAGGCATACATAACGAGGCATTCTTTAGAGAATACATATTCCTTTTGCACAAGCATGGGTTCCATTTTTCTATTAATAGCTACACAAGTGGAATATCAAATTTTGGAATCAATATGCTGTAACATCTATTAAAAATATATTTACATAAGGTGTTGTAATGTGATTTGAATTCTGAATTATGAAACTAAAGTTAATTGGTTGTTGTTTTATGTGTGCGCTATAATTGGCTACTGAGCAATTTAAAGTGAAAATGCAAGCCACAACAAAGGTGAACATCTTGTAGCTGTCCACTCACAAAATGAAGAAAACCAGCAACAAGAACCTGTTTTGCACCAGTTGAAGAAACAAAGTAAGAAAGCAAACATTCCTGCATCAATACAGAAAGGCCTCCAGTAGCTCCTCAGGTCGATGCTGTTAAAAGAGGTCTTATAGGACAACAGAGCATAAAAGCTCAATGGCACTGTGCTGCACCTAAACAACATCCAAGGCAAAGTGCCCACATTGCGCATTGATCTGGTGCACCCATGTTCAAACAAGCCAGTCGGTGACATCCCAAAATACTGGAAAATACTATCAGAAAGCTCTATAGGTAAATATGACTTCTTCTTTTTTTTTTTTAATCAACCTGTGGATTTTTCTGCACTAATGATGACAAAACTATTGCATAAGATTGAGCCCCCACTTAAAATTCAATGCGAAATCTTAATCTCACATCTGTTTACATGTAACTGAACACCAGAGCCAGAGTTTTCTGTGCAATTTTCAAGTCAACATAACACAACACAAAGTTTTACTCACAAAAAAGAGAAAATGGTGTGGGAGCCATGTTTGTCAGACAAGAATGCCACGTCATCTTGAAATATCTCCGTCGGACAAATGACTGAATTGTGGTGATCCATTAGAATTGTTTTTTTTTTTTCTGGCGAGTTTGAATGCCAAAATAGACAAAATAACCACAGCAGATCCCACTTGAGTTACTAAAGGTTAGCACATTCATGACTGTTTTTTGCAGTTATCACCATTGATGATCCTCCCCTACACAGCAGCTTCACAACGAAATAATCGGAAATGAGCCTCAGCCCTTCTTATTACTGAGGATGCAGAAGTAGTTTGGTGAAGGACTGACCTAAACTCAGTGCATGTAGACCGGAACTGAACAAAGACAGCCATGTTGTTTCCCAGTTCAAGTCCAGAAGTCTAATTAAAGTTACCATTTTACAGTAAACAGCCAAGCACAAATGACACATACTGTAATATCTGTGACAAGAACATTGAAAGGCATGCGCACACATGAGTGAGAAGGATGGCTGGAAGAGGAGTAAAGGTGAAATGAAAGGAACATTAAAGAAGAGAAAAAGCTCAAGCAGAATGCAAAAGCAAGGTTGAAAGTCCCCAGGGACTTGCATTAATTTGTTTTACTTGTTCAAATAGGGTACAGAAATATCTCTCAGATGACAGATGTCACCCTACCTTACATTCTGCAAAGAAACAACTTAAGACAAACTACGTCGCCGGCACTAACACACTGTGACAGTGTTGATGAGCGAAAAGGTTGGAAGTGTGGAGGATGTAGGTTTCACTTTACACGTGAACCAATGGGAGCCAAGCCCACACAAAGGACTGTAGATTTGAACGCTGACAAAGATTCACTTTTTTTTACTTTTAAGAGTTCTCTTGAGTTATGTGATTTAAGTTAAGTGAGGTCTTACGTGTCTCTGTGCATACAGAGACATGTGCATACAATTGTATAGTCCCTCACAAAAACTCAGGATGTATTTCAAACTCAGGGACTGGGAGGGTTGTTAGGTGTTGCATCCTGGTGCTGGCATTCACGTTCATGGAAATCCTGCCACACGGGACATGGTGTGGCTGCTCACATGGCTGTTAAAACAGGTTAACTGGGCCAGCTTCCTTAGAGATGCAGGCAGATGGGTAGTGAGAATGAGATGAGAGACCAAGAGAGTGTAAACGAGTAAGGGGAGGAGGAGGCGGGGTTACAGAGCAGTCAGCGATGGAAAGCGTGGAGCGAATGAAGAAAAAGATGCACAAAGTCAGGATGTCTACTCATTTGAATTTCCACAAGGGGTGTGCAGTGTAGTCAGAGTTGACGCTCCACATTAAGTTTGGCCCGCAGTGAGAAACTATACATAGCAAAGTCCACTGTCCATTACCATGACTCCGATCGGAGGACGAGCTAATGATGAAAGGACAGTCAAAAAGCCATCACTGAAATATGGAATGCATCTCATCTCTTCTTTCCTGCATATGTAACTGTTCAGTGATCAACATAAATATAGAGTCGCGCAGGGGAACCGAGTGATCACTGAAACTGAAGCACATGTTGTATTTCTAAAAATAAATATTTAATAGTCTATTACAATAAAAATATGAACATTAAATGCTTCCATGCTTTGATAGAACACTGAAATATTGTACTTAGTTATTCACTACAAAAGTGTTGCCAAAGTAAATGTTTGAAAACAAAACATTTATAAAGAATGAATTTTCCTTACAATTTACTCACATGACAGACATGTAAGAATAGGATTTGGTAGAATGTATTTACTTTCATGAAGCATAAAGTCCTCTGTTGCAAAACAAGGGAAAAGAAGACAATAGAGTATGATGAGACAGCGCTAACTTTATCAACTTCTTATTTGCAAAAACTGTTTGGGCAGCACAAAATTCTGCAATGTAGACAGGCAAATATTTCACAGTCAAATAGTATTTATATAGGAAAGCCCATGCTTAGAACCTGAAATCCGGTAAGCCTCTTTGTTTGCATTACAGTGGTTATGAAAGCAAAAAAAAAAAAGACAATGTATTTGCATGTGTCTCGAAGAATTCTGAAGATCAATAATCTCCAAACTCAGATTCATGAACAGTATACATTTGAAACGGGCTACAATATCATGACTGTCTGTACTTCAACACAGCAATTTCAAAAACACAGTAGCAAAACATTTGATACAGTCTAACCAAGCAGATGTAACACAGAAAAGAGCATTACAGTGTGGTCGATGTCTGTGGATGTGTGCCTGATGCGGATCAGCTCATTGGTGATAGTGGCAAGCTCGTAGGTAAATAAGGCAAAGAAACTATCAAGGATGCTTGATGGCTTTTTTTGCAGTGCACTTCACTTTGAGTCAGGCCGTTGTTGTCAGCAGTTTGCACGTCAAGCTCAAAGCATTTTGGCATAGCTTTCAAACATTCTAATTCCACTAACCTTGTTCACGCAACCCACCAGAGTAGCCTCAAGGCTGAAGAAACAACAAAGAACAAACTATATTTGAAATGCTTTTGCTCTGAAATGAAGCACAAAACGCTCCCTCAGTGACCACTGCATTGCTATACTCTGTAGCTGTTATTACTTTAAAAAACTGTAAAAATACTGATGGGTATTTGATATTTACCATCCTACCTATATACCTTATTACATAAAAGGCTTTCTAAAGGTCACACTAACACAAGGCTTTAAGTTCTCATATTTTTCCCCTCCCAGCGTGAACACAAAATACGGTTGGTCTAAATGAGAAGGAAATTTTTCATAGCATTTTTCACAAGCTTGCCTAAGGAAGCAAGCGGCATCAAATGACTTTTCCTGAGTGCTAGAGGGAAAACAGACTGTGTTTCTGCAATCTAATCAACATCTCTCGATCAACACGTTTGAAAGGGTTCCGTTTTTCCTATTAAAGCGGTCAACGCAGAAAATGGAGAAAAGCCCCCAGCTGTTAATTTGTGGAAAAACACATGTACTTACAAAATCACAATAGGAGACATCATATTTTTTGTTGTAAAAATGGTATATATATATATATATATGTGTGTGTGTGTGTGTGTTTGTGTGTGTACAAGCTGCTCTAATATTTCTTCAACACCTTAATAGTACTTATATCACCATATCTTGTAATAATCTGTCAATGAGCAACAGTTTATACAGCGCTATATTATAGTAAGAGTGTGTCTTGGTCAAGCAGTGTCACTGGTCTTTACTTCTACATTACACTATGACAAACCAGTATTTGTATATTTCGCCTAAAATCTGTAGTTTTACACATTTTAATTTAAACTCCCATATGATAAAAGCAATTTTCAATCTTGCAGGTATTGTGACTTGAGGTCAACTGAGCATACTCGGTATGTGCACACAGCTTTTAATACAAATATGATTGCGTAGGTGTGGCAAACCGAGAAAATAGTGTCATCATGCAAACTAAAGGAGCAACATTAGTCACAGATGATTGCTAACATTTTCCTGAGGGCATGTATGTGACATTGTGTGAATGTGCGTAGATTTTTTTTTACAGCATGCTAGTGTCAAGCCAAATGCGCATCAAAGCTTGCAGATACTAACAAAGCAATGCCCAAAATATAACCAAGTGTTTCCTAATGTACAGCAATCATATTTATGAGCCCTAACTCGGCTGTAAACTGGGTAGCACAGGAATGCTTGAAACTGATAAGGTACTCACTGATTTGGGAGTACTGTCAGGCACTACATACACTTCAACAACCCTGTAAGCTGCCTTAAAGCACATTGTCATCGTAAACGTGCGCGGACACACGAACTGGGGTAAAGCGTCATGGCAATCCTCCTGTGCACATGGGCCGATATGGGTGCTTTGTAAACAATACATATATCATGTCAGCAATGTGGCGCTAACCTTCATTGCTGCTAATTGTTGTGCAATCTAGGAGAAAGCCCTGGAGCCAGCCCTGTTTGAAAGACTGCCACATGTGGCATGTGGTGTTCAGTCTGTGTGAGTCAAGGCCAAGTGTGACAGGAAGGGTGTTTGAGTAAGAGGCATACACGTCGATAAGCACCTGTGCATCACTCTGAAGTGCACGTGAGTGCGTTTTCTCTGGCCTGCTTTTTATAAAGGAAATAAATTAGCAGAGCTAGCAGGTTGCTCTGACAAGCTCTGTTAATGAGAACATCCTCAAGAGCCTATTTGGACTCTGGGAGGAAAAACCAGGGGCTGTGATCATCTGTTCAGCCTGCAAGATGAGATAGAGGGAGGCAGGCTGAAAAACAGCACAACGACTGCACAATTAGACTATGCCATCTGCAGCATCAGCCCAAACGTATAATTGGAAGTGGAAAAAACAGCAACAAAGTTAATATAATTTCAAAAGGGATGTAGGATAGATGAGAATAGTTTAGGCAGTAACTTAAAACACATACTGTCCAATGGAAAAGAACATCATTCATATTTTCGGCTGAAAAATAACAGTTTTGGATACCACCACCGGTGATGTTGATCCCAGAGATAAGAGAGCCCACCTTGGCGGAATTGAGAAGGTCTTTAGAGTATTCTGTCCGTCAGCTCACAATGTCCCAATTTGGGGTCGATAGCGCCCCGTATCTACTTTACACATTTTTAATGGCCTAACCCTTGACCCGCCGGAGACGATGGTGGTCCAGAATTTCTTCAAAGCTACTCCAAACTCATGCCCAATTTTTTGCCTCGCCGACCACCGAAGCCACACCAAAGTCTGTACCTGTTTGCTACCTCCGAGTCCCATGGACTCAAAAGGCATGATAGGTATCCCCTTTTTGTCCACCTGCTGGTTTGAGGATTGTGGCAACAACAGGCACTCACCACTTGACTGCCACAACTCCGATCAGCCGCATCAATGGTGGAGGTGCGGAACATGGTCAATGTCCCTTGCCTTCCTCCGGATGGGGGAGACATTCTGCCAGAGGTGTGGGTTGAAACTCCTTCTGACGGGGAACTCTTCCAGACAGTCCCAGCAGGCTGCCACTATACGTTGTGAACTGCCAGGTCAGACTGGCATTCTCCCCCACCGTCGGAGCCAACCCCCTACAGAAGGTGGTGAACATTTGACAGCCCCATCCCTTATGTTTGAACATGGTGGTGCTTATGGACAATCCCTGACTAGCACAGAAGTCCAATAATATAATAAGAAACATTGAGTTCAGATTAGGAGGAACCGTTCCTCCCAATCACATTCTTCCAGGTCGCAGCCTCATTGTCCACGTGAGCATTGAAGTCCCCCAGTAGGATGAGGTAGTCCCCAGAGGAAATACTCTCCAGCTCCTTCAGAGAACTCAGGAAAGGGTGGGTACTCTGAAGTGCTGTTTGGTGCGTTGGCACAGACAACAGTCAGATATCCCAAAAATATCTAGTCAGAACTTCCCAGCTTCACGCTTGAGCTCAAGCTCATTTTCGGCCAGAGAGGTGACATTCCATGTCCCTAGAGCTAGCTTCTGTTGCTGGGGATCAAGGTCTCCGGCTTTGGCTGGTGCCCATCTCACATAGCACCAGGCACCTTTGGCCCTTCCCTCAGGTGGTGAGCCCGTGGGAAGTAGAATTACTGCAGAGGAGTAGATGTACTAAACTAAATTAAAATCACATTACATTTGTGTGACCTCTCCAGTTATAATTGGCAAATGTCTGATGAACAGAAACCAAGTCGATGTGTTTTGAACTGCATCAGGAGCTTTGCAGAGAAGCATTACCATGATTCATCTCCACAAAACTGAAAAAGCTTCTGATAATCCCTTTAGCTAATCCTTGCACGCTTTGGGCAAACAAGCATGGGGAGAGTGAAGGCTTTTTTTTTTTTATTTTTTTGTTCCGCCCCTTCCCTTGGAAGGACGCACTACGTGATGATTCCAATGCGGGTACAAGATGGTCAGGCGCCGACTGGATGGTCATCATGTCCAGACAGTATGCAAAAACAGCACCATACAAGTAATAGCACCAGTGATTCAATTCACAAAGAAGACAAGGTCAGAAAAATAAAAGCATGCAACTTGCAATACTTATAGAACTGGTAACTAGTCTCCTTCAGTGTTTGCACTCAAAGAGCTCATATACTGGTTCCATCATAGCATAAAATTGCAGTATTTGCAAACAATCACTGCCTTCACTGGCTCTGCTTCCACTTTGATAGTGCGAGCTAAATAGTTGCCCAAAATTCTGCTTGAGCCTGGCTTCTTACCCCTACCTTAATTCTCCCTGACATACCAAAGTTGTGCATTAAGATAGACACAGTTGTAATCAATTAAGATGATTTTATTCATTCAACACACTCATCAGCAATTCTCAGTAATAATTCTCCATCAAGTAATATAGATCCATCATACATAATGCAGAAGAAGCAATAGGAATAATCAGTTCCGCGGGCTATTGGGACCATATAAATGCCCTCTTTCTTCAGTTAAAAATATTAAAGTTCAAGGACCTCATAACTTTCAAATGGAATTAGGTTATGTTCAAGATAGATAAAAATTCACTCCCTGCAAACATCCAAAAAATGTTCTGCACAGGAGAGGGAATGTATAACTTGAGGGGAAAAATGAATTTTAAGCACCCCCACTCCCTACCCCCTTCCCCCAACAAGATGTGGTGTAAATCTTTGGAACTGTCTTGATAAAGAAATCAAAGGAGGTAAAACCTGGTGCACTTTAAAAAGCTTTATAAAAATCTACTCCTTCTGAGTAACTGACACTACTAACCCAAAAGCTACTGAGTGACGATCAAGGACAGTACTTTTAAAATATCTTTTATTTATTTTTTAAATAAAAACACACTAAAACAAACAATGCATTAAAAAGTACCGTATTTTCCGCACTATAAGGCGCACTGGATTATAAGACGCACCCTCAATTATCAATGACATATTTTAAAACTCATGGATAGCTGAAGGACAGACAGACTGACATATTCACGTTGATTGTCTCAGCTCCTTTTGTGTAGCGCAAAGCAGAATCTATATCCAAGCATGTCCATCATTATATGTCACGTCTTTGACACAATCACTGCCTCTCACGCCAAGCATTGCCTGGTTCCAAGGCTTCACTCGGTCTCCTTCTATTCCTGGACCTAGTGTGCCAAAAGCAGAGTGAAAGCACATTTTACACATAGACTGACACCTTGCCGGGACATGGCCAATAGACATGACCACAGGATCACCTCATTAGCATCGGAACGTTCTCCGCTACGTGACAAGTCAGACTAGACTGCTCTTCTCTCGCAAAATAATGAGCAAATATAACCCCAAATGGCTAAATATAGGTAGAGAGAGAGGAGCTACAGTTCTAGAC
This sequence comes from Hippichthys cyanospilos, assembly GCF_059441005.1. Taxonomy (NCBI): domain Eukaryota; kingdom Metazoa; phylum Chordata; class Actinopteri; order Syngnathiformes; family Syngnathidae; genus Hippichthys; species Hippichthys cyanospilos. The sequence goes on from NC_142370.1 coordinate 19,415,742, forward strand.
AGCGAATCACTAACTGAACCTTTTCAAAGTTTGGTTGCAAAGTGGGATTGCATAAACTAAACAGTAGAGTTTATGGAAAGGAAGTGATGGTTGAAAACTATTAGATGAGAGCTTTTTAGCCTGTAGCTATGGAGCATTAGGCACAGATGAACCACAGTGAGATACCACACTGCTAATGCGGAACCCATTAAAACTGCACGATGAGTTATGATTGCCATTAAAGAACAAATGATTCAGACTTCTCAGCTGGATTCAAAAAGGCTGTGACTGCCGCACAAAGTCCCCTTTGGTTCCTGTGCACACAAAAGGCCATGGCGGAAAGACCGAGAGTACTAATCATGTGTCTGCATGTGTATTTGTTACATCTTTATTTCCACTAAATTTGACAACGTTTATGTCAAAGATATCACTGAGTATTTTTTTTGTAAATGTGGCTTGGGTAATCAGACTACTGAAGAGCAATGGCGTCAAAGTGGAGGCAGTAGAAAGATATGATTTATCTTAACCACCGAAGGCAAGAAAATAACCGCAAAATGAATAAAGGACAGAAGGTGGTCAAACGGCTAACTTAATGACCATTTTATCATCAGTTGTATTGAAACTTGGTTTTTGAATGTGAGGGAACATTTATGAAAGCGAGACCTGTAAAAGCTGATGCTAATAAGAATCTATTTCTTATCTTCAAAGGCATCTATTACAAACCTCAACCACTGCTCTCCATTCAAGAGACACAGCAGTTAAGCGAAGCATTGAGCAATTACTACAAAGTAAAAAAGAAATAAATAAAAGTCCAAGAACCTCTAATGAGATGTATTTCGGGTTGGAGACAACTGTTCTATTGTTTGAATATGCAGACCACAGTGAGGTGGCCTCGACTGCAAGGGAGAAAATAAAGAGACAGCAACACCGCGCGATCCGACCGCATTGGAACTCTGCAGGGTAAACCGTATGAAACCATCAAAGAAATTATCAGTACTAATTATCTACTTGTTCAGCAAGAAGCAAACATTTGAATATAAAGTGGTTTGTATGGGTTAGATTGAGTCTCATTTATTTTAGGTCCTGCTAAGATGTGATTTGCGGTTGACGCCGGCCATACTTTTCACTGGACGCCATGCAGATGCTTTGTTGCGACCAAACCATCACTTAATAGAGCATACTCACAATGAGGCGGCAGGGGAAGAAAAGGAAAAAGGAAGAAAACTTCAAAAAAGAAAGGGATAATTAGATCTGTAAAAACAGAGCACAATACCAGCGACAGCGGGATCGGAAATGTCGACATTAGATGAAATGAGCACATTTTGACGTTCTTTGAATGATTGGAGCATTCACTGGAAGTTTTACATAAGCTTTAAATTGATTTGGCAGAATAGACAATGAAAAGTACATTTCATCAAGTTGATGGCTGATAAATAGTACAGTAAGTCAGTCAAATCTGCAACACTGCTCCTTATGAAGCTGTTTTCCCATGACATCATTGCTGGGTGTTTGTGTCACTCAATCTCGCTTATCAAGTTGAAGGCTTTGGTTCAATAAGGGCCATCATTAGTTTCGTTCAGTGACCCGATCTTGGGGTCGGAAAGCCTCAGGTCACATCTTGCATGCATGAGTGACCTCCTTTGCTCTGATATTCACTGTACATTTGCATTGTCTCCATGCAGTAAATTGCGGCTTTTATTACTTATGGCCCTTGTTAGTGAGCTCCTGACGTTATAATTGGAGCCTAGTCAAATATTTCTGGGATTCCACTGCTTTAAATGTTATACACCGACCTGTTTTTGCAAAGAAAAGACACATTTGAAACTTCTGCTGGTTGCCTCCCAACATACGATTACATACGGGCTGGTTTACAATTGCCAATGGTAAAGAAAAGACATTTGGCCAAGGTAGACATGTTCCTTTCTGCCAGAACAATCATTTTATTTGAACGTTGGGTGCCATCTTGTCTTGCTGTCATGCAGCATAAACCAATATTGTTCTTATATACTCTTAAATCATGCACTTGCATCATACTTGTCTGAATTCCTCGACAGAAATGTTAAATGGACGTGGAAGGCGATGCCCCCACCATCTTTTACACTAACGTAGCGTGACAGTACATCTCTCCTGTCTGGTCCTCACTTGTATTCCAGGATGTATTCTGTGACTGAGACAAGGAGAGGAGCTCCCTTGATAAATGCCCAAAGAGATTAATAACAGCAATCTTGGCGCAGACAGATAGCATAATAACTCACAATTATAATCCTTATGAAGGGGTCATTTATTTTGAGGCAGCTCAAGTGCAAGATATTACTTTTATCTTGGTACACTTAATACAGTGTAAGTGAAAGCTTAGAACATTTGGCGGTATGTGGCTGTGTGGATGTTTTTGGGTTTGGTCAATTCATTCTATACTTATGGTCTTCTTCATGCTGTCCGCCACACAATCTGTTTTTGGTCCACACAATTTGTTTTTAGATTGAAATACACCAGGTTCACACCAGGTTCGCTGCGTTTAAAATGTGCTTTTAAAAATACAGTAAAGACATTTATACAGTAGTAAGGAAACGTTAAATAATCACAATTATTGAGATGAGATGATGCATAAGAATGAAAGACAATCTTAACGACAGAGATCAGCAAAGCAGAAATAATCTGTCTACCTGTGTCTGAATTAAATAAGACTAAAGCCATTTTTAACACAACTTGTGCCACAACTCCGATCTGATTTCACCTATTTTAAGGTAAGTCTGGTTCACGTTCAGTCATCAAATTGTTAGGTTCACCATGTGTATGTAAAAGAGTGAGGCAATGCGTGGGCTGCCGAATTCCCAAAGCTGATGAACTAGACTTGTCAATAATGTCCTTTTTTTTTTTTTTTGTTAGAAAATAGCATCATTTGTTAGTTGGTTGCAAACAATCACTGTGCATTCCCCTACGTCTCATTGCCTTAAACCAGTCCTTCCAAATATTGGGTTGGGTCCCCCATTGCCGTGCTGTAATTGCAATAAAATGATTAGCATAATATTTTTCAGGTACTTTGATGCGCTTGGTTATCTAACTAATCTGTAACCTGTATAAACATTGTAAAAAGTAGTAAACAGTTTTTGAAATAGAATTTATACTGCGAATTTTAGGTATACATACTTTTATGGATTATACTCTTATTTAGACATACAGTGGTGAGTGTGTGTGTGTGTGTGTGTGTGTGTGTGTGGGGGGGGGGGGGGGGGGGGGCTAAAGGTTTTGTCTTTCCTGGGAGGCTGCTTTGTAGAAAATAATTGCATAGCATGGTCTTAAACCAGAATGTGGCTCTGTTTTTGGCTACTTTCGGGAAGGATTCCTTCTGAGGGCTTGAAAACACTTGACAATTCAGAATAGAGCTGTCACTGACAAACCTGCACGACATTGTGGCACACCTGAGGATTGAGCCAAACTTGTCCAAAGAGAGACTGATGAATTAAGAATGAGCTCACACAAGAGCTCAAAGGGCCCACCTGCAGTAAGTGGAGCCAGCCAGACAGGATTAAGGTACAGCAAGAGAGTGCAGGAGATTGCAAGTTTGAAATTGAAAAGATCAGAATTGATTTTTTTTTAACGTGTAAGAATTGATTTTTAAAGTGTCATTTTTATAACCACCTAGTATTTGCTTGCTACTGCCTGAAGGCAACTGGGATAATCACCAGAAAGCCTGCGACCCTTGTGAGTACAAGCGGTTAAAGAAATGGATGAACGGAAGGATGGATTTGATGAATATTCTTTATGGCAAGAGCGTGAGAGGGTTACAGCTGAGCTCAGAAACGGGAGTCATGATTGCCCTGAGTGACTGTAATTTCATTTTTAGTTGCCCTCAAGTTGTAAAATAACAGTCCCCTAAGACTGATAAACATTGATGGATTTTACTGCTTAATTCTTATTCTGATATCATTTAAGTATTATGTGTTTAGACTATAGACGGGTGGGCATAGAATAAATTGTAACTTTCCTCTTAAATAATCAAAAAAGACAATCAATCAAATAAACAAACCAAAAAACACACACAAAACATCCCTTTCCCAATGATTAACTTTCTGTGGCATGAGTGCTTCTAACAATATTTGATCCATCATATGCATAAAATATGAGCCAGAAGGCAAAACAGGTGTTAAGATCATTTTAATGATCTTGTGGAATTACAAATACTGGAAAACTGAAAAATGAAATAAGCCCCAGAAGAAGCACAGGACAAACCTGTGCTGTGTACCTGCATGAAAATAGATCTCCTCTTAAAGCTATTTGTGCTCAGAGCTAGAGTATGTATCAATCTGAGTGGACCTGATGCTGGTAAATGGATTTTCACTTATATAGCACTTTTCTACCTTGGGTACTCAAAGCGTTTTACACTAACTAGTCATTTACTTACTGGTGACGCGGCATCAGGAGCAACTGGGGGTTCAGCGTCTTGCTCAAGGACACTTTGACATGGTCATGATGGTCGGGGATCGACCCCACAGCCTCTCAGCTGGGAGATGACCGCAACCGGGGCTGCACGGTGCAACGTTACTTGCTAATTATACATTGTTTGTTTTCATGTAAAGACATGAGGAACTCACTTTTGTGTGTGTGTGTGTGTGTGTGTCGTTTTTTGTTATCACTTTTGAAATAAAAAACTGGTAAAATAACATATAACATACATAGAGGTGCCCCATTTTTTACATTTTTTTTCTTTTACAGTGTACCGATGCGTTCAATGACTATTCTCACAGAAGCACATGCCATCTATCCATCCACATACTCATTCGAGCACTAAACAATAATGACTGCTGCATGAGCACATTGCAGGGGGTATGTGGAAACATTTTCTCATTTATGTGACACACTAAAATCAGAACAGCAACATTTCAACAGCGGTTGCAAAGACAGAGAATACAAAGTTTAGTACAACACCGGTGCCATATAAACCTTTTCGATAAAGGACACTATGTCAATTAGTACGGATGGAAGCAGTTCAAGCACGGGCTGCTGGTTGAAAAAAAAACAAAAAAAAAACGAAAACATTAAAATAATGGGGTTGAAGCACATTCTGCCTCCCAGTCTCAAAGTAGCACACGGATGTTGGAGTGAATTTTTCAAACGTTCCCCTTAGTTGTTACAGCTGTCGCAATTATATGACATCAAACACTACGCACTATGAAGGAAACTGCTGCTTCGCTGTTGTAGCGATAACAACTTGTATAACGGGTGAATAATGTGGGCTATTCTATACAGCGCCCAATCACATTTGGACACCTGCTAAAAACATGTGTCTAGACAAGTCAGTTTGTGGACAATTCTGGTTGGAATCAGATATGCTTGCAATATGAACGAAGCCAGTATCAAACTTTTGGCAAACCAAACTGAAAATAGGCAAACCCGATGTTATTAAAAAAAACAAAACAAAAACTATAAAATTGCAATATTATAATGTCAACATTTCCTAACAGTCAGGTCACGTTGCTTGGGTAAGCCCTTAATTAATCTTAAAAATAAAGTCTATCCCTGCGTTGCTACCTTTTCTACTTTTGATGAGATGGCACACGCTGTACTTGTATACCTTGTACATTCAACGTGGTGATATCATTGAAGTAGGGAAATCTTTCCCCCTTTTTTTCGTTTGAAAGAGATAATGCAGCCATCTGCTGCTTATCTTCAAAGATAGGTAAGCAGATGGACGTTAAATGACACAGTCTGTTCGCCTTCATTTATATGATGCGACTAGAGATTAAATGAGGAGACGTACTCTCATTCATCCCTGAATTGTCCTTGCGCTGCATCTCGGGGGCCACGAGAACCACGGGCAACCTTAGAACAATTAAGTCTGCTTCCAGATGCTATCGGAGCCACACAGTAAACAAGAGTAGATTAGGACGGGGCTCCAGGAAGTTGAATGAATCACAGTCTAGGTCCGATAAAGACACTCCTGTGTCCTTATCCTTCACAGAGAAAAGCAGCACCGCACTGCACTTTGTTTGCTAGCTTCTGTTTTTAAAGAGTTGATAAAAACCAAAACGTACATTTTCCGAATCCGCTCATGTTCGACTTTTATTGTTTTTTTTAAAAACTTTTATTGTTGTTTTTCAGCCCCTTCGGTAAATGAGGTTTAAACAAAATGTTAATGAGAATAGATGCCGAATGAGGTGACGCGCAGCTGATTTGTACTCGTGTCAGTCCAGAGGTGGCCAAGTAGCGCTTCAAAACTTGCACAGCTCATCCAGTCAGTTGAACGATCTGACATGCTTAACTAAGCTCTGAAACTACAAATAATTTCTCTCATGGTTTGACGGCTTCATGAAACGTGATCTAGCCTGGCAACGGGACAGAAAAAGAGGCTCATCCTCAGTCATCCTAAATGTTATTACAAGTTGATCAAAGGACAATGAGCTCAGTGTTTACAACCTCTTTTCTGCCTGATGTCTGTACACTGCTGACTGTGTCAGTGTGGACGTCCGGACAAACTTTGTGGCACACTAAAGTTAAACATCCACCCTCATTCTTCTTTACACCTACTTCAAAGTATCACAATCGTAAACCCAAAATGAAAGACTGCTCGTAGCAAGCAAACAGGTCGGAGCCACACTGATTTTTTTTTTTTATCAGGGCTCTCCATGGCAATGTGTTACTTAAATCATTTTCCAGCAAGTATTGATCGTCGCAGCTTTTCGTCTTCTGTTTCTACAGGGGCTGCTGAAAATCATAAAAACCTGCACGTGCTGGAGTAAAGTCTCATTCTTTGCAATCTGAGTCTGAGGAAAATAAAGGAATTATTTTTAAAAAAGGAAACAACTGGGACATGGGAGGATATACCACTTTTAAATAATAGTAGCGGCAAATCTATTCGTAAAATAAATCAAATTAGGTTTGCAACGTAAAGTACAGCTGCATTTGTTATGAAATGCTCTATCTCAGAAATGCTAAATAAACATCAGGCTGTTGTATGCCTCAAGAGACAAAGAGTGGAGGTGACCAGCGAATCTGACATTAATGACCAAGCCCAAGACACGTTTTGAACTACTTTATTTATATTTATCATCTCATTCCTCGGAAGGACACACAGCTACTTACATTTCTAATTTTAGTTTGTTATTACTCAATGGGAACAAAAAAGAACATTCTGGTTGTTGCATTGTCTCGACTAGGTTGGGTATTTAATGGTTTTCGTTGAGTAAGTCTCATGAACGGTGACAAAAAAGGAGCGCCGATGCCTAGCAGTTTATATCAAGATAATCAAAAGAAAAGGTCGGCTGTAAAATAATAAGAGTCACTGTTAAAATAATTGTCACAGTCCATGAAACGGAACAATCTAACAAGAGATGATAAATCACTTGAAATGTTTACCAGAGCTTTCATTCAAATCACTTAATGTAATTTTTCAGTGTAAAGAGCCCATTCAAATAATGTTTATGGGTGTGGTTTGATTTTTAACTTTGAGCTCACATTTATTGAATAAAATTTAGCAAGCTGCTGCACATGCAAACGGCAGTGTTAACAGTAAACATGCCAAAATAACTTCTTTTTTTTTTTTTTTCATTTGTAAGGTGAACATTTTCAACACAGAATCTACTCGTCATTGACTCAAATATCACCCCGCCTCCACATTTGACAGTCATTTGCTCGGGACGCTTTTCAAGATATCATAATCACTGACAAACTAAAAATAGTTAACACAAAATCTTTCCGGTGGAGGTAAAAGCATTAGCCGAGGCATGACCACCTCACCGTGCACTTCTTGTTCTCTTTTCAGACATCAACATCATGAATGGGCTAATGCTCCGGTGCTGTTGTTGAAGAGGTGCTTCCTGTGCCGTATAATGGTCCCCTGTACGATTGCACATGGCTCTCCGTGCACTTGTTAGACTCGTGAACTGTCATCTTTTATTGAAGACGACACGTACTTTTAGCGCGCATCACCGAAGGCTTTCTCCCCTACGCCGTTGCTTTTAAAGGCACCACGGGGAGTACTCGCTGAAATGCATTAAATACATAACTGCACAGATGCATTGATTTTGCCACATAAAACCCACTTGGATGCGGGTCACTTAATGTGCATGCACACCCTTACGCACGCAGACCGAGTCTCTCCTGGGTTATCTTTTTTTTCTGGCAAATAATCCTTGTTTAAGAAGCAGAGGCGTTGAAATGACAGTTGTAACCTTTTACTCGCAGTTATTCTTAGTGCCACCCTCAAGACTGCCAAACCTACATGAAAGAATTAGAATCTTTACTGCCTTCATGACCGTTTATACGGTCATGTTATTGCTGTTGTTGTTACCATATACCTGACAACGACCCATACGCACATGGGCCAATGTCTCAATTTCTCATTTCTTGTACATCAGGGGTGCCCAAGTCCAGTCCTATTATATACAGTAAGAATTGAGCAGCTCTTTTTCACATCAGTGGTTACATGGCGGTGGCGTTTTTTGAGTGGTTGTTGCGAGTTACTTGGCCCATTTCTACCACAAGTGCATGGAACACATGAAGCTGCCCAGAGACATTCAGACTATAGATTGAATTTGCCTATGCTCTAGATAGATGAAAACATGTGTGGGGGTATACAATTCGGCTCAGGTAAAAGCATGAAATAATTGTAAATCTCTCATTCAAAACACATCGCATAGGTATAGATTACTGTTCCATAATGCATTTAATTGCCACTAATAAGCAAGTAGACATGCACTTAACGATAACAGCAATGCTTTGCAATCTCTGGGGCGTAAGTTGTATTTTTAAAAATGCTGCAAAATGCATTGAATGCATCAAGTAAACATTTGGTCTTAACACGATTGCTTTCTCTTTGTCATCCTATTTGCTTCCCGGACCGAGGTAAAAGAAGACGACGAGGTGGTACTGATGCAGAGGTGTACTTTTGGGTCACGCAGACCTGAGATCGATTGTGACTGATCCCTGTGTGCTGACAGGCCATGGTATATTCCTTCCGCTGAGTTTCTTTGGCCCCTGGCCCGACGAACGCTGACATCCAACCACATGACACGGCTGTGATAGACAAGCCTTTGTGTGTGAGGGAGGTGTGTGTGTGGATGGCTGCGGAAACAAAAGGACCTCCGCGGTTGCTCAAATCTATAAGAAAGTCTCTGCCTGGCCACAGCGTGCAATAGCTAAGTCCAGTCTGGCTTTGGGGCTCAGATACAGGGGATAATATTTCCTCCTGTCTGGATTCATCTCTCCATTGCTGCTGGAGTTCCTTTTGAAGACAGCACGCATAAAATGATCCACAAAACAGCTCTGTTCCTTTCTGTTCTCTCCCTTGAGGCAGACACATTTTTACAGACAGGTGCAACGACTTACGTTTGTGTGTGCGATGATGTGTACACGTCTGTTTCCCTCAAAATGCAATTATAGAGCGATTATAGCAGATGAGGTGCCGTCCAGAAATGACAAATACACAAGATGAACACAGGGATTAAAACTAAATACAGAAAATTGCTTATATTCGCTGAAATCCTCTGTGCATCTTAAAAAGTTTGCATTCCACTCATGCGCACATATCTATCCTGTATTGTTTTCGTTTTTCTTTGCTGACTATTACTGAGATGTAATCGAACAAAAGAGTACAAACTAGTTGAAGCCTTTAAAAAGCAGGAATGATCCCTTTTCATTAAGGGGGCTCCTGTACCAGGTATTTGTCCTTATTTTAAAAGGGGCTGTATCGTGGGAGTTAAGCTTTTTTTTTTAGATTTTAACCATGTTACAACGTTGATTTCTAACTCTCATCACTCTCAACGTTATTCCCCTTCGTGTATGCATTTTGTTGCATTTCTTACTTATTCTGCGCTCACAGAAGCCTGAGGAGATAAACATGACTTGAAATCGAACTCAGTTATTTTTAAAATCGAGTAACCAGTACAGCATCTAACATCTTTTAAAACCGAGTAATCAGAAAAGCCTTTTTCCACTTACTCTGTGTATGGTCTGTGTGCATTCACACTCAATCAACAGCAGTGGCGGTCCGTGCGTTTCACACTTAGGCCTTCAGTGATTCGGCTCCCCCAGAAGCGCACGTGTGCATTACTGGGCTACACAGGCTATTTTCTGGAGGATTGAAACGTCAATAAACCCGCATCAGCAAATGAAACTTAAACGTGATACTGCCAGAACTTGAAATCATTTATAATAATGTTATATTATTTGTCCACAAAGTTTTGTTAGGTCCACCAAGTGTCATGTCGGTGCGGCATGTTGGCCACGGATGTGGGAAGGCGGATCCAAAATGCAGGGAAGCAGGATGATATGGGCTCAATAAAGCGAAACACGAAACACTAGAGCTACAGTAGAGCTGGAACACGCTGACCGGTGACACAAATTACACTGATGACAAACGCCAGGGAAAAACAACACGAACCCAAAATCGAAATAAGTCAAACTCCACAAAATAAAGCCACAACAGGAAAACCCCAGACGAAACGTGACACCAAAAGCAGGCAAGCTTTAACAAGATTGTACGCTCCATTCTTCTTTCTTTCCTCAGAAAGACTTCAATGACTTGCTTGTAGAGTTTCTGCGTTTCATTTCCAATAATACATTCTTTTGTATTGACATGGACGCCAACGCTGAAAGACGCGTTAGTCCAGTTTCCGTTTTGTTCTTCTTCAGCCATTGTGGGTTTAAAAAAAAAAAAGCGAACAGATTTGAATTTTCAGTTAAATGTCCGCGGGTCTGGCTCCGATGTCGGCTATGCCCCATGGGTGCCGTGAGATTACTGTTGAGCAGCATGTTGTTTTCTGTTTTTTTTAAAAAAAAAATTCAATCACTGTATTTAACTATTTCCACCGTTAAACATGGTGGATCAATATAGCACCGCCTTGGTGCAGTGAGCATCCAGTCACCTCACGTTCAAAGTGAGGCGTCTGGATGGCAAACTAATGGCTCGATTGACTTTTACAGCTGTCAATTAAGCATTAACTGACATATCCATCTGCGCTTGCGCAGAAGCCCCTGCCGTGTTGATGCGAATGCCCTGGCTTCTGGCGTTTCACACAGCGACAGCGACACAAGCTTGCTGAATTCTAATTGGCTAAAAACTCTGACATAAAACTACAGCACTGCAAGGAGGGTAACTGTGAAGGAAATCATATATTAGGTTGTTATCATTATGTGCTTATTTCTTGTCTAGAATAGTGTGCATTGCTATCCATGTGTGCAGTCCTAGTTCATCTCGCCCCAGTCCTTAGATAAAGCTGTTGACGCAGGAAAGTGTGAGCTGGGACCTTGGCCCAGCTGTTGGTGGCGCCCGACTGGCTCTTTTTGTTATGTCTTGTAATGTGCAATGCTTTGCTGAATGAATAAAAAACCAGTCAGGGGCGCTTGAGCAGTTGAATTAGTGCCAGGAACGCACAAGTTTGTTCGCCGAAGCTTTTTCCCTATGCCATGGTATAGAAAAGACTTGGCTGGTCTGAGTTGAGTCTTCTTTTAGAGATTTCTCTGACAGTAACCAAATGGATATAAAATGACACGAAAAGAACAGAATCTGGAGAATAATTGTTTATTAAAAAAAAAAATATATATATATATATATATATATATATATATATATGTGTGTGTGTGTGTGTGTAGTAAAATTAAATTTGACTTTTATTATAGTTATTATGATTATTATAGTTTATTAAAGTTATGATAATATCAAGTTATTTTAGGCTACAGAGAAGGCCTTGCTGGCCCTGAGGGCCCACCACTGAACAACAGGGTTCAAACGGGGTAGTGCAATGATGATATTTGCAAAGTTTGTGTTGCTGTTTTTACAGTGTTGGACACATTTTGCCGCATTAGTAAAACTAGAACACCTTTGCGTGTTAACAAGGCTTGGAAAGCTACCAAATGCATCAGGACCTGCCAGTAATCCTTCTGTAAATCCAGTGTTTGCTGACATTCTTGTTCTTTGTTCAAGAGAGTCTTTGATGTACACCAAATGTAGTACATTGAAGATTATTGAGCTCTCTGACGGTGATAAATTCATAAGTAAAGCCTGGTTGAGGGAAAAGGCAAGCTGGACATTCAATGTTGAGTTGTTTACCCGACTGACAAAGTATTCAATGCAATATGTCTTCCGAAATCTTCAATGTAACAATAATGGGTGCAGATCTATGAATAGTCGAATTTGGTGCTTAAATTCAATGCAAAACAAAACTCTGTTATTTTGTGTGTGTGTGTGTTTGTGTTTATGTTTTGGCATAACACTAGCCTTGAGTAAAACGTGCTATCATATCTTGGCTGAATGTACTTCAGGGAGTGGGAATGACAATTCTCTGCCGATATAATCTCCTTGCGTAGTGAATCCAAGATGGCTATTACCTAAAAATATACAAACATTTCCTAGACATCCAAGCATTTCTGAAAACTGTCCAGATCTTCCTTTGATGCAATTGAAAACTCTGAAGTGATGCCAGTTCCATTTCAAGGCTAAACATTCCCGTTAGACATTACTGGCTCAACGGAGAGGTCAAAAGAAACCCATTTCTTTAGTCTGTGGTCTGTCTTCACAGTACTTGAGCCAGATTCTGGGTGGAGTTTTAGTCTGCCATTAGGATACTGCTCAGATAGTGTTCTGGTAAGAAGACCTGTCCCAACTGCCTGTCCATGTTTCTGCCAGTCTTTCCACCAGTCTGCCCGCCTCCTGCCCCTCACATCCTCACACTCAAGCGCAGGCCAGCAATTCTGACCGTGTGCTGCTGGGTTCGCTCTTCAATCGTTATACAACATACATACCTGTAATGAGAATGCCTATATTAAACCTAAACTGGGGAATAGTACCAAGAATTTTGAAGTTAAGCAACCAAGCCACAACTGATAATTGTCTACATGACAGGAAAACAGGCCGTCAATGCTGCGAGGACGACACCTTCAAAATAAACCTTACCATACAATATATGGACACAAACGCTCTATTCTGAAGCTGTTCTGGCAGCGCATCACAACCTAACACTGACTCACCGTGTCTTTGCATTGGCATCGCAAACTGTTGCTCCGGACTAGAACAACATGTGTTCTGCAATCACATTCATTCACCAATTAAGGAGTCTAAAAGGTAACATTTATGATGACATTGTATTGTGCCTTACCTGTCTCCAGCGTTTAGCAAAGGCTCCAGCACTGTCGCAACGGCCCATATAATCTGGGCGCCCTATGTAATGTAGGCCGGTGTTGCGGTTGCCGTTTCAACTGATGATTTATAACACACTTGGCCGACTCAAATGTGGTTTCGCGCAATATATTGTTTTATGTAGTTTTTTATATTTTTTAAAATATTTTATTATATTTTTGTTTTCAACTGGCAAAAATATATTTATCTACAGTAATTTCTTTCAATTATTTGTTATTTTTTTAATTAGGATATACCAAAATACTTGACCGTCGCTGCCCTAAAATACATCTTTAACCAAAGGTTTCCAAAGCAAGTGTTAGAATTGTATCAGAATACTACATTAATACTTTGTTACTCATTAAAACCTTACTGAAGATATGTAATAAGTGTTTAAAGACCCAACTTTTACTTATTCTATTCAGTACATTGCATTTACACCAAGCTCATGGTTGTCCGTGTGCTGGTGACATTGTATGTACAGTTTGTGTTTATCTGCTTAGTTTTACCCAAATGAAGCTTGCAAGTTTGGGTGGAAATGAGGTTGTGTGTGACTGCCACATGCTGCATGTGTGTGCTGTCACCAGGAAACGACCAATTTAGCAGAAGAAAAATGTCAGACATAACAGTTGAACTTTTCACTCACGTGATGTCGACGTAGCAAAAAGATATGCATTACCGATATTTCAAATGACGCATGCCAGAAGAAAGTTGGCATCAGGCATGTTCGCCATTACTTCCAGGGCTTCTTGTCTGGCTTGTCTCAGACAGGGTGATACGTTTGTTTGGTTTCTTTTAGATTTAAATTTAACCCAAATGCTGCAGGCCATGGATAATACTTCTTTCAGATTCCTCAGGGTATAAACTACTGTCTTAACACCTTGTACCTCCCACCAATCCATTTTCAGCGCACACAAACACACAACAACAAGAGCACATTACAAAGGCAGCGAATTACTGACTTATACTAGATTTGCATGCCGATGCAGTCAGATGGTGAAGAGAAGTGATGTCAAACAGACAAGTCTTAAAAGGTAATACCAAGTCCCACACTTCCTCTCGCTGTGAACTGACAGCCTCTGGCCTGATATACAAGCTGCGTCAGGATGTCAAAATCCACTGCTTTAAACTGACTGCTGCTCTCAGCAAAAAAAGAAAGGAGCAAGAGCACTAGAGGCTTTTGGAAGGAAAATAAAATTGAAACAGTGCATGCAGGTTTTGGTCTTTAAATCCAATGCTGCGCATGCAAATAAATTGTTCCAAGCAAACCATAAAAACTGTACAAAAGACGTGACATAACTATTGCCCTTCCCCATGATGTTAAGAATATTCTCCTGTTGTTTCCCTGTTTATGTGCTGTCTTTTATGCGTAACAGAGTACCCATCTATTATGTTTTCATCATTTTGTTTCAAGACAACTTTATATCCAAAATCATTTCCAAAATCATTTTTCATTCATTTCCTTTTTTTTTTAATTCCTGACTGACTTTAATAATACTCTTCACCCATTCACCCTATCCACGATAAGTTTATCTTAGGAATCACCACTTTGGAGTCACCATATACCAGTCCAGTAAATTTACTTTGTAAATGCTTCTAACAGTCTGTTTCATATTGTCTGATTTTGGCCTTGCAACAGAAATTGCTCTCTGCATGATTTATGGTCTGCTAAAATGAAGGAACATATTTTTTTCCACACCAAGGATAATGTTGCCGGGCAGCTTAACCGTACGCTGCAGTGAACAATTTGCAACCGCACATTCAAGTCTGTTGGCTACTCAGGGCCACGTGCCAAATATTGTGTGACTATTGTGGCTTTTGCCATCATGATTCTGTCACCATTTATTTTAACCACAGTGAGCAGCAACATGTGGAAATATAAATCATATTAACTACCGGTACATTGTTTTAGGAGTGTTGAAGAGAAGAAGAAAATTAAGACCCAAGTTAAAGAAAACTAGATTCCATTTTGTGGGAACATATACAGTATATTTTGAATTTCTCCTCTTGAGAAACATCGTTGGTCTTAAATAAATGGTAATTGAGGACACAACATATTACCGGTAATTGGTTCATGAGTTGCCCTTGTGAATTTGTGATGTTCTGAGAATCTGACTTATTGACTTGTGAAGTGTTTTGAGACTTTTGGTTGAAGCTATTTTGTGATTAAAGGTTATATCAATACATTTGACTATGAAATGCTTTGTCATTCCTTTCAATGGCAAACATTACCTCAGTTGACAATTTTTTGGGTTCCATAACCAGTGACATTAAAACCAAGGCACACATTGAACGGTGATTATACAACAAGTTCCCTGCTCTGACAGCTCATTAAAATGAGTCAACATTTCCACGATTGAAAACCCGTCACCTTAACGAGAAAAATACAATAGTATTGTAGTTGCCATGGTGCCATGGTAAAAAAGTTCTTAAATTTTCAGAAAAAAAAACCCCAAAAACTAATCCTTTAGCAAAAATCAATGGATATACTCATAATGAAATCCAGAAATTATCAAAAATTCAAGCAAGAATATTTAGGCTTGGGTCCTGTGTTTTCAAAGAGCTTTGTTTTTGTCAGTACTCAACTTGTGAAGACTCCCCTTGAATATTACATAATACAGTAGTACTCCTTTACAGTGAAATCATGTTTAGAGCAATAAATCTTTCACAACAGGGGAATTTTCACTATAGCAAATCGCTGTCTCTAAAAAAAACATGAAAAAAAATGTTGTGCAATCTACTATTCGTCTGAAGTAAAAACCCTAACCATCCAACTGGCCCACATTGCATAAAAAGTTGTAGAAGAGTTTAACTACATGCAAGCTGTATGACAACTTTTGAGTGTAAATGTCTAACGTGTCTCACGTGTCTAAAATGTCTCACTT
Source organism: Hippichthys cyanospilos (assembly GCF_059441005.1). Taxonomy (NCBI): domain Eukaryota; kingdom Metazoa; phylum Chordata; class Actinopteri; order Syngnathiformes; family Syngnathidae; genus Hippichthys; species Hippichthys cyanospilos. The sequence goes on from NC_142370.1 coordinate 19,431,717, forward strand.
GCTTCCGGCCCGCCAATGACTAGCAGCGGTAGGTTGTCTGCAGGTGACTGACAAATGCGATCTCTGCTGGTGATCAAGTGATGACGGAAACAGAGGTTTCGATTTGCTTCAAAGAAAAAGACAAGTGGGTGGGGGGGGCTAATGAAGACTGAAAAGTGCTCAGAGTTGGGACGAATGTTGAATGAGGGACCAGCAACCAATTGCAAAATACCCACCTCTGGTAGTTGTACAGTATGACTTATTATACATGCACAACTGTGCATACATCCACAGGCAAACTGCCAAGGATTAAAACCGATCTTTAAAAATACAAAGCTCGCCACTCTCGCTATTGCTTACGTTCCTAAACTGAGTGCCATATCTGTGCCTCATTATTTCTCTTTAGTCATGTTCACGGCTGATCATAGACAGCAGAAACTGGGATCAATTGCTCTTTGTAGAGTAACAATGGGAAGGAAAATCTATTGGGAAGACGGTTGAAGAAAAGATCCCTAGGTACGTTTTCCCTTTGAGAAGAGATGGAAAAAAGCCAATGAAAAGTGTTTGATCCATGACATACACTCAGTCAGACACCCGCCTTTCACATTGTTGTTTTATTTGAAGACATTTAGATCAGAATGTGTTCTTATTAAGAGTAGAAAAAAAGAAAACAGGTCACAATAAATGGTAGCTTGCTGTTAAAAACAAATAAAATAAAATAAAAGCTGGGACAAATACAATTACATGTCCTTTTAACCCTGTTCCTTGCTCTTTGTCATACAACATGCCAAAGGAAAGTGACACCGGAAGCACCCAGTTTACTATGACAGACCTTACTTAACCTTTCATTCTCTGACATCTTTAAAGAAACCAAAATAGATGGAAGAAAGCTTTCACGGATAATGATGGCAACAATGAAGATAAAAGGGAGATATAGGAAGCTAAAAGGGAGAGGAAGATAACAGTTCAGGTGGGAGACATGATTGACAGTAAAAGACAGAGGTTACAGACACAGCAAGCACACTCTTCATTTCACTGTTACAAAGGCATTCAGCAGAGTAGTAGGGAAACCTCAGGGAGCCACAAGAAGTGAGAAGAATCGGCGGACCAATTAGCAGTAGAGGTTGAGAGTTCAAAATCCCGCTTTTATTCACAGTGTGCCTTAATGGGGAAGGAAGGAGTTAAATGACATATACAGCAGAATATCGCTGCAGATGACACAGCAAAGGAACCTTTAGCAGCAGTTGGAAGTATTGGGGAAAAAAACTGTTAACACAACAAGACATGAGACCAAGAACCTCGGAAAAAGAAAAAAAAATCCAATGTTCTCCTTACACAAATGGGCTAAACTAAGATTAAAAGCCAAAGCATTCTGAGGCAATACAGTAATCTCCACCAGTGTCATTCTCTTGGCAAGATTCCCAAAATATGTTTTTCATATTCTGAATGGTCCTGTATGTTCCTTACATTTGGACTGAGGGCAGGGAGGGCCAGTATTGTGCTAATTGTGTGAGTTATTTGTTGTTATATATTTTTTATATTATTTTTATATTTTTTTTGTTTAGCCAATATTTTGTTTAGCCAACTACTATACATTGTATGGTGTTTGCTTAACAGAACATTTAGATGACCTAATATTAGCTTGTTTAGTTTAATTAACAAAAACAGTTGTAAAGAACAGGCTAACAGATAATATGCCCCTCATTATCTTGTTTGTGTACTTGTTGGGCAATAGGCGAGTGAATAATTTATTCAAACTTAGTGAGTTTAACACGGCACATTACATAAATACACATGTTCTTTCCATTTACATTCGGGATTAGAGTTACAGAAGTGATGGAAATAATGGACCTCACAGTAAATGAGTACAAAGGGGAGTGGGAAAAAAGCATGCTGAGGGAAGCAAAGTTATAAGAGGAAAAAAAAAACACGGATGATCCAGTGAAGGTAGAACAAAGCCTATAAAAACTGTAACCCCTACTACCTAACAATGCCACTACCAATAAAGCAAAGCACGAGTGCCACCAAGACTGCTATCATAAGGCTCTATTTTTGTGCAGAGTGCAAGTCTAGAACAAAGTGCTGATAAACTCTGCACATAGATGAAGTTTTCTCTTTCAGTATGTTACCACACTTTGCACATGGTAGTATCTGGCATAACGGAGCGTTTATGTCATTGTGAGATCGAATGGGCTGAGTCCTCGCCAATACTGAGTTTGACAATGTGCAAACACATATAGAACGCTTTTTCGCTTGTATATATATATATATATATATGTATATATATATATATATATATATATATATATATATATATATATATATATATATATATATATATATATATAATATACTGTAGCTATATTATTTCTAACAATAGCCATGGTTAAATGCAAGACTTGATTAATGTAAAATTTACCTTCAGTTCATGTCAACCATCAGAGGCAAAGAGTTGACCAATACAGCACATCTTACATCGAGCCTCCTACTGTAGCAGCAGCTTTCATTTCACTTACTATTTAATTTAGCCACTTCTTGAATCCATCTAGGGTGCAGCCATAGCAGCAAGCTTCTGCAAGCTTCTGCTCTATTCACTAAAATACTTTGATGTGCAAATATCAATTTAGAGTGCCTAAAGTCCACTGAATGAAACAAGAAGACATATAGTACTGTGTATTTTTAGAGCCTCTGGAAATATCTTGACAGAAGTCAGTGCTCCATGAGCCGGGAAGGTAAAATGATTAAGAACAAAAAAATGACAAAACCCTGTTTTCATCATGTGTTTTCTAAATTGGAAATGAGAATTCCTTTTGATGAGCGTCTCTGGAGATGGCAGGTACGTGTTCAGTTTTGCAAGCCAGCAACAAATAGACCACTGCTCTGTCTCCCAGTCAGAGTATGTCAAATTGTTTTAAAATCAGTCTTCCACTGCAATTGACATTGGGCAGCTTGATCGATTAGAGAATATATGGTCTTAGGAAAATAAATCAGCTTTTAAATGACCATTTCCTGTTCATCCTCTTTCACTTTAAAATAATTGTCATATAGCATAGCTAGCCAAAAGGGAAAAACTAAAGCCTATCATTACTATGATAAACCTATCCTTTTTTTGCTAAATTTAGCTGAGAGTAGTATGACGTATGGATGCATGATAATATCTGATGATCAAACCGACACGATAATGGTCACAAATGGTGCCACTTGTATTGGATTGAAATCATTAAAATTAAGCTGAAATTGAAAGTCCACCCCCAACCTGATAATGGTTAAAAAAAAAGTCACTTGTATGAAGCTGAAATTGAAAGTCACCTCAAAGTTACTAACATTGGTATGGTTACTGCTACACACACACACACGCACACACACACACATATATATATATATATATATATATATACCATACAGTCTGGACTATAAGCCACACCCGTATATAAGGCCACACCCGCCACAATCGCACGGAAAATCATCACTTTGCTCCACGCTTTCAGGATCAACTCACAGACTTCAGTAAACATTTCTCTTCTCACACAGCCAGTCTTTAGCGAATGATTTTCGCCATACATTGTCTAAGCCTCCCACTGAACCTGGAGTCCAACTTTAAAAGCACGATTAAGAACACTGATGTCCAGCAGCTGCAAATATATTGTTTTGCCCCCGGGAATCATTGCTTGTTTTTTTTTGTTTTTTTTTTTTAATGGCTGCTGTCACCGAATCCGTTACGTGGGCCCTCTGCTGTTTTTTTGTTTGTTTGTTTTTTTTAACTTTAGGTGAGAAAATCAGCAGGATTGCTTCTTGTTAACTTTCACAACATATGCTGTTCTGTTTGTGTTTACCATGATGACGGCAATGCTAAATGACAATTCAAACTCTAGTGAAATACTACCGCTACATCGATAGTGTCTTCATCTGTCTCACTTTTGCATTTTCAAGTGGAGAGCACATCCTTGGTGTCAATGCAAATTGCAGTTCAAATTCAAATTGAATACCGTATTTTGAGTTTCTTCTTCTGTTTCCCTTTGTTTACCGATTGATTAATCCCCGGTGGCTAGTAAAAAACTGCACCGGTCAAGCTGCAGGGTTCAAATTGTGATAAAACAGTAGCGGCTTAGAAACCGAAAAAACAAAAAAATGTTTGTATGTAGCCTATGTGTCTTCTTTTTGGCTTGAAGTTGTATCCTTTCCACTTTGTATACTTTTAAAATTGCATCGGAGCAGCATCAGTCAGCCAGTAATATGAGATTTTAATTCTTGTCAAAGGTCACAGCACAGAGTTAGTTCATGAAACAGGCTGAGTTTGTGCATTCAATAGTAATACAGAGGGTGACTGAGACATCCGCAAAGGTACAGACAGCAATAGGGGAATATTATTATGTTTACTCTTTAAAGCCAGAGTGGTAGGTAGCAGGGGAAATCATTTAGTCCTCTCTCCACTGGCAATATTTTTGTCCTCGCTGTTTCTCTTGCTCAACATGTTTTCCTGAAGATTTTTTACAGAACAAACTGCTACGGTGATAAATTATGAGATGGAAAAAAATAAAATCAAAATATCAATGGGGAGGCACATCATACATTTTCATTAGCTTTGTTTTAAGGAGCAACATGGATTTCTTATCCTTCAGGGGAAAATAAAAACAGCGAGACATAATTATTTGCTGTGTATCACATGCGCAAAAGATGAAAGTCAAGAAATTTCAAATTGAGAAAAATCATCTCTGCATGATGACAATAAAGGAGCCGAAACTTCACCTGACCTGTAATCCTAAGTGTACCTTATCATCCCAGACAGGAGCTCACAATTTTCTTGCTTTTGTGCGCCTTGGGCAATAATATGTAGTTGTTTGAAACAAAGATAGAACGAAGATTAATCAAACGACAGTATTGTGATGAGTTACAGCCAGCTCGGTAGTACTCAAGTCCAGAAATTAACATTCCCTTGAAAAAGGAATGTTAAATAGTTTTTTCCCGAATATCAAAATAGCCATCTGTTAGTTGACTCGGCGGCAGAGTGGTTAACACGTCCGCCTCACAGTTCATAGTCCCGAATTCAATTCCAGCTGGCTCCTTCCGGGCACTCTGGCTTCCTCCCACATTCCAAAAACATGCATGGTAGGTGTTTTGGACACGGCACATTGCCGTCAGGTGTGATTGTGAGCGTGAATGGTTGTTTGTCTAGGTGTGCCTTTCAACTGGCTGGCAACCAGTTCAGGGTGACCCCTGCGTCCTGCCCGCAAGACACCTGGGAACGGTACCAGCAAGCCAGCGACCCTAGTGAAGATATGCGGTTATAGAAAATGGATGGACGGATATCTGCCTACACTGTTAGTAGCTCGCAGGGTCCTATGACATCGAAAAAAAAGGGGGAGGGGATTAAGAACATTTCGTTGGGATGAAACCAGGATATTTCTGTCTTCGGGTTTACTCTTGATTATCATCTGGACTTTGTCTTGGAGTTGGAGCTTTGTATCGCGGACTTCAACAGGACTCAGAACCTGGTGACAAGAACTTCAGTTGGTTTTGATAACTGACACTGAGATTAGGGTTGGAACAAGTCCTCAAGTAATTTGAGTATCTTTGTAGGGAAAACAAAACTGCTCGAAGCAGTTATTTATCCTCTTCATCGAGACGCAGCCCGAGTTTATTTTGCCCTAAATACCCAAAGTTGTGCAGCATCCTTGTTCCACTAAGTTTGTGATTGTGTGTATATGCCAAAAGACAGCCGTTAATTAACAAGTCAAATGGAATACAGTTCCGTGTTCTCTGACCGGTCCACACAGGGTCCATAACTTGCCACTCCTGACCGAATCAGCTAGAGACATAAGTTTTACATGATCCTCTTTGTTTAAGTAATATTTCTACGCGTGGACAAGGAACGGACTCACACGGTGGTTCAGTCTGCTCGCTTCATTTGTTGAAAATAATTATGTTAGCTGCAACAGACACTTGCTAACAGCCAATTGACATCCTCCCTCTAGCTTGGAACGTTTCGGTAATTATTTTAAGTCAGAAAACGTCTGGTATAAAAATGAACATCTGTGCTTTAAAACTCGACTTAGGACACACCCATACTTTTGGGGGGAAAAACAGTGTGCCATAATTGAGGAATTACGGTAGTATATGAACACTGATTTGATTTGGATGTTATCCCCGACAGCATGTTGCGGAGAATGACTCCCTTGACTCGTCTTTATGTTCCTTATTTTGCTGTCAATCTATAATGAGCTCTTGCGTCTAAGATATGAATGACACAACATCGTTTTGAAATGACATTCATTGAGTGCGCCAAAGCCCGACTTAACTACGATTGCACTGTATTGGACACCACCTCTTGCCGGTGTTTCACAGTGGATCTGTTAATAGCAGCATCTAGCATGAATAAGCCATTCGCTAGAGCTCAACTGCACCACATTGGCGAGAGCAATCAGGTTACTTTTCAAATGCTGTCTAATAGATGTAAATGACTGTACACTTATCCTGACAGTCTATGTTCCTACTGATCACGTTTTAACTAACCAGACTGACCCAACTGTGCTGCTTCAGAAAATTGTGAATTCTTATGGTTGTCTAAAGGGAAGCGTAGTATGCTGATGATTAAAGTTTAAATTTAAAGTGACAAATGTTGAGCATATAAAATTATGAAAGTTGGTCATTCATAATTCAGTGGACATGTATTACATTGGGCCCCCAATTTCCGCGGCTGGGATCATAAAAAGCAAATTCACCGTATGGCGGGCAATCCAAACCTATGTTAATTATCTAATGCAGGTAAAACCCCAGGTAAAAACATCAAAGTTGTAGAAAAATGGTATAGTAAGTGATATGTATATATAAATTACATGTATACAATTAAAAGTCATCACTAGCAATCTGTGGACCCATGGCTAACCCATTCAAGTTTGAATTGAGCAGTAAAATGCACAATAAATAGTTTTTTAAGCACTCGGACGCGATCCAGTCTGTAGCATGCCGCCATTTTGACAGTGACGCCTACCAATAGCAGACTAGTATCTTAGGGCGTCGTGACACAGACTAATTGTAAACCAGGATCTGAGTGATGCGTTGGAGTTGGACCAGTGCCTGAATAAAAATGCCTGAGGATGGAAACAGAACAAACAAATACAGCCAACCCCTAGGGTCATGACAGTTGTTTTTCTTGTAAAGCGGGAAAAAGGGGACTAAAAAATTTTGCAATCCATGTCGTAAACTGAAAAAAAAACGGAAAGCAGGGATGTCGTAGACCGGGGGTTTACAAGGAAATGTGATTTTTATTTTTGTCCAAATAAATGATTTTCGGTTCAGATTTTCCATAGGATGTTTAAAGATTAAAAATACATGATACATATAAGCAGCCCTAAGTGAGATTGAAATATCGGACATGAGTAAAGTGATAAGCAATGTTTAGGACTTTTTGGGGCTACGAGAGGAAAGCAAAAGGAAGTAAAATAATAACATAAAAAAAAAAAAAAAATCAATGTTGCATGTACTACCGGTTGGTTAGTCATGCTCCCGCTGCGAGGGGTGCAGCAAACGGCGGGACCATTAGCCTCACTGGGTGGTAACATCCAGATGGAAGATCAGACACTCCACATGAATAAACACGTAGCCACTGGCCACCTCCCACTCCCTCCACAGAGCTCTGTGATTCCGCCAAAAAGAAATGGAAGGGAGGGTTAAGGTTAGCGAGTGTTCATCCATTTGAATTCTCTGAGCGGCTGAAGCTGGAGTCTGTTCTCTGTTCTCTCCTCATCGCACGCCTGGAGGCTGCAGAGAGCTTATTTACTGGAGCTGACACACCACAGCTCTAATTGCTCCACAGCCTTTTAAAAGCAGCACACCGCACTCATTCTCAACATGGATGTCTCACAGAGGAACTGAGGCGTCGTGGTGGGGAATCACTGACCATGCCCACTTTCAAACACAACTGGGGTGCACACTCGCGGAGAGAAATGCACAACATACGCAGATAAACAAAGATTGGGTTTGAGAAGAGAGCTTTTAAAGTGTGAGTGGACAGTAGTGGGAGAGCTGAGGAGAAGAGAAAGCAGCGCAAGCATCGGCTCCATTTCCCACTTACATACAGTACATATATGAGGCATATTTTAAAGAGGCAGCAATAACACAATCTCGTCTGGGTTGCCACAGTGACATGAAGCAAAAAGGAAAACCTGCTTTGCTGAGATGTTTCCTAATCCCTGGTTAATTGTTGAGATTATGGGGATTTGTGCGTGATTATGCCTCGACAAACACCCAAACTGGAACAAGTAGTGTCCCTACGGAGAGTTAACACATTTTCCTTTGCTGTTAGTGAACATTAAGCTGCGAGCGAGGTGCAGTCAAATATGATAATAGCTACAAGAATTAAAATGAGCGTTTCCTTGTTAAAATAATAAAAAAAAAAAGTTATATTTTAATCATGCTGTGGCATCAAAAAATAATTTCTGTGTTGGTGGAAGTACATTATTCAAGTGAAAATGATAAAAGATTTGAAGAGGCAGACAGACATGTGTTTTGGGTAGCGCACAAACCTGATTTTTTTTCCCCCCTTTGACTGCAGGGGGAAAAGTTCACTATTTATGCTGATTGACCCCTCCCACAGTGCCACTCTGGCACAGATCTCCACCACCCTGTGCGCACCACCCGGGTGCCAGTGCAGGTTAGCTGATGGATAATTCCCACTGGACATTATCAGCGAGAAGTAGGGCACAGGACGCTGCGGTGTGCCCCTCTTCCCACCCTTGCTCTCAATTCCCTCATCAGCAGGCTGTTAATATTTAATTATACAAGCTTCATTTCAGGCTTTCCAGCTGAAGCCAAGAGGTGGAGATGACAGTTGCCAGCAAAAGAAAAAGAAAAAAAAAACTTGTGCTGGATGAATCATCAATTAACACTTTTGGACTTGGCTTCAACACAAAAAGAAAAAAAAAAAAAAAACACCATACAACCATAATACCAAATACTTTGGAAACAACCATAATACCAAATACTTTGGAAATTGTGGGGTCTGTCATGTCTTGGATAAGATAATGTCACCAGACCTCAGTCTTTGGAGGGCAACATGGAACAAACAACTTTACATCCATGCCCGCACAAAAAAAAATAAAAACACAATGAAGCTCATTATATTACATTTATTTCAGGGCTAATTTCCCATCAGATTACAACTATAATTCAGTTTCCACAATACCACAATAGTATTGCTTGTAAAATAATTGTATATTATCTATATGGCTTAGACTCTCTTTTCTTCTGTTTAAAAGCTCAGAATAAACTGTAACTTGTATTAACTCTGTAAGTTAACTTAAGTTAGCTTAAATTTGATTTAAATGGCTTTTTTTCTTTTCTTAAAGTTATAAAAGATATGTTAGGTATACTTATTTTCAAAATAGTTATCCTTTATAGTTCACTGCATTGAGTATGGGGTTTGAAATGTTTTCTTGTTCCTTTGAGAAGCACTGGTGTAGCCCCTACTCAGTGACAGTGTATGAATAGTTGTAGGTCTCTATAGCCCCTTTCACGCTTAACCGTCCACCTAACACACCAGGAACTCTTGAGGTCCTAGTAGCAGGGGTTCCCGGTTGAAGTTCACACCTTGGGATAGAGGACGGGGTATCTTATTCAAATTGGACTGATGACGTGAGGCAGCACGGGGAGGGGGGATTCGCTCTCTCCGCTCCTGTCTGACAGGTGACGCTAAAAAGTTGAACGACAGGTGGAATGATAACCTAAAGAAGCTGCCACGCACTGAATGAGAATGGAGCCAATTAGTTTCTTCCTGCAGCTCTGTTAGCTTGATACCGATGAAATGATAAACGTTATTCGAGCTGTGCAATATATCAACAAAACTTCATGTACGCTGGCGGAGCGAGCAACTTTCCCACTTCCAGTGAGTGCTTTGTCACGGGAAGCCACCTAAAAGTATACGGAGAAAAGGACCATCTGCACTGACAACAATCCGCGGGTGCGCTTCCGTGTAGCCGAAAGGATCCGTGTCCCGCCGCACGTGCTTTGAGATGCGGAACTTTAAGGAAAGTGCTCATCACGGACTGGGCTCCGGCTGTGGCTGAATTTATGATACCTAACAAGTCTGCTTCAGTCAGACGTGGGCCCGCAGCACTTACTGTGTGATATAATTCCTGGTAGATGCTTAGGGGAAGCCTTCCGACCCGGAACGTGTTTTGGCGTGAACAGAAAAAGGGGAGCTCAAGCTACCAGGGTACAACGGAATAGTTCCTGCGAGGTGAAAGGGGCTTTATGTGGTCTCTGACCAGTGACAAGTCATGTACCTATGATAGGATCCTGAACAGGACAAGCAGTAAAAAAAAAAAAAAAAAAAAAAATGAATGTGCAACCTGTAGAGCTTCAAGAGGGGCATCCTCCCATCCCTTATGAGTGCCGGTCCACATCCCTTGCTCGTCAAAACAATACTATGGCCCCAAAGTGACCCCACACACTTTATTTTACCCTTTTATTCCTCCAATCATGACTGCAGGTCGCATAATGACATCTGAGATAGTCGATGCTCATGATGACCTACGGATATTTCTTCAGAACCTACTGGAAAGTTAAAGACACTCGATAACCCAGTGTGAGAAAGCAAGAGTCAGATGTTGGGAGTCATAATTAATTTAATAGGTGGGGGTTGCCTCGATGTAGAATCTCAAAAACATTTCTCTGTTCAGCATTTGGAGGGCTTTCCACAGATTATCTGACAGAGGGTTGGATTTTAATGATATAAACAGACAATTGAGATGCTGCGCCCACGGGGCTTCAACCCATTCTTCTTCCAACCTGTTTATTCCTTAGACTCAACCAATTTAGTCTGTGAATCCCCACAATCACCTGAAAAGTTGCACACGTTATAATGAGTAGGCATGGTGAGGACGCAGTACAAATGTACAGGAGATGCGCATGACAGAATTGTGGATTGTGATAGCAAGTCTTAAATGTTTTAATTCATCCTAATATTAGACATTTGGTCTATCTTCATTCCAGCAATTCTCAAGATGATCTTAGATGAAGGGGTGGAGCATTAAATATTTATATTTGAGGCTTTTTATAGCGCTCCACCCTTGAGATTCCTAATGCCCCATATTAAGGCCCCGGCAAAAAAGTTCAACATTTAATAAATAGATATTCAAACATTAACCAATATTAATAGTTTCAATTAGAAGTATATAGCATTGGGCAATGGATCATTTTGATAATGCTACAGTGGAAATCGAGTGTATTTTCTTTCTATGTTGTGCCAGATCTGAATTTGTTTCATTTTATGAAGTGGAACCTATGCCGAATGGTCATGCCATTAAAGACATTGGCATGAAAATCTTTGTTACCAAGGTATCAAGTGCAGGCTCTCTTAATCAAAGCTTCATTTCACAGGTGACTGAGGAGGTCTGTATGCATGTTGCTGCTGCTTCATGGAGCGGAGCAACAAGCTTTGGGAGTTTTGGGACTATTGGGAGTAATGTGTCAGATTTCCTCTTTTCCTTCTGCTGCCACACTGTGCTGGGTGATTGGCTTTCTGTCCCTTTTGTGCTGCACCTGTGACCATACTGACACAATTTCCTTGCATTGCATTGTGAAGAAGTTGTCCTAAAATAGTTGATTTTGCTCTTGTATGTGGAGGGGTTATTTTTGATGCATCTTTCTTTCATTAACATGAGCAATTAGATGGGGCACAGACTGATGGAACGAGATTGGAGAAAGAGCAAGAAATAGAAAGATCAAGACTGTAAGATAAAGAAGAAGAGGGTCTCCAAGAAAGACAGTGAGCGATTCTGCTTCTTTGCTCCAGTGATTCCCGATGAAATCGATTCTCATACCTAAGAGATTCCCCACGGTTCCTCTTCTTCTTGGGCCTCCCGCCTCTATTACATACCTGTCCAGAGGATGAATGATCTACACATTACCCATGAGTACTCTTGATCGCGACACGGCTCGGCGTCGCCTAGTGCTCTGGGACTAAAAATAAAAAATAAAAAAAAAAGGCTAAGAAATGAGGGTTCTCTCGCCATTCACGCAAAGGTGTTTTTAATACCCTTCAAAGCACCCCAGGACCATAATGAAAGTGAGGATGGAGCTGCTAAGTGAGAAAACAAAACTCTCTTGACAATTTGATTGAGTTTGTGAAAAAAGACACTAGGACATTTGGTTTTCGAGAGGAGCTATTGTGGTATCGTTTGCTGTTAAGTTGCTATGGTCCTGGAGTTTGCCTTTTTTATAATATGTCATACAGGGTTGATGTTTGACACTATTTAAGCCTGAGGTGCTCCGTGACCTTTTGACAGAACGTCAAGCTCTCAAGCTTGTGTCATTCTGAAGCAAGTTTTCCGAGTCTTGATTCTCATGCTGGCTGTGGCTAAATTGCAGTTTGTGCACATAGCCTTTCTTTTTTTTTTCTTTTTCCACTTCCCGGTTCTTTCAGTTCTGGGTCCAAATCTTCCTCCTCACTTGACAACTGGATGGAAAATGCTTTGATGGAAAAAGATAAGATGGTGGCTACCATAAATGACTTACTACATAATCCAGGGATGAAATATATCACTTTTTACTGTCTTTTTCATGTAAAGACACACCAGACAAGAACAGTCTTCCAGTAATGTTACAGTAATGTTACAACAGATACCAACAGAAAAGATGATTAGCACCAAGAAGAATAATTTACGAAGATGCAACAATAAAAACTAGTCAAAATTGAATACCATACCATTCTACCATAAATATCTTACAAAGTATGATCCATCCATTCATTTTCTATAGCCACTGATTGTCACTAGGGTTGCAGGCTTGCTGGTGCCTATCCAAGAGGCCTGACTTTGGGCCGTAGGTAGGAAAACCCTGGACTGGTTGCCAGATGATCGCATGGCACACAGAGACAAACAAAAATTCACACTCACAATTATACCTAGCAAAGTATAAAAGCTTACCAAAAGTGGTTAAAAGACTGTGTTTTCCAAAAGTAAAGTTTCACTTTACTTTGAGAACAGATGATTGAGGCAAAGGTGACCACTGTGCATGTTATGTTAGTACAATGAGACTTTAGACATATTTGCTCAAAACTGCACCAAGGGAGGCAATCAGGCCTGGTCCTTGTGGCTCGAATCTTTCTCAAGGGCAAACTCCTGGGGTGATGGGTAATACTTGTGGGGAGAAAGACAGAAGCAACTGTAATGAATGGAGTTCTTTATCTGAGCCAGAGCAGCTAGTTATTCCTTACCAAGTATTGAATCTATGCCTGGTATCCATGTGGTGGGGGGGGGGGGGATTGCTGGTAGGCATGGGAAAAAAGATATTCATGTATTTGGTGCCTTATTTGTAACATGGGATGACATTTCTGGACTTCTTTTTTAAGAAAGCTCCAAGGCAAGGTCATGCACCCCTGACAAGTGTAGCATTAATGTGGACGGCTACAGCAAGTGTGTATGATAATAACATCCTGAGGGAAAGCCGAAGACACTCTATAATCCCTACTACACCCATTTTATATATATATATATATATATATATATATATATATATATATATATATATATATATATATATAATTGATTGAATGAAAATTGCCTTTGCCTTTTAGCTTCATTTGTAGTCTTAACAACAGTTAGCTCCTTTAGAAGACTGATCAAGTCAATAAAATGGCTGGAGAAAATTGATGTTTTTTGTTGTTGTTCTTTTTAAGTTGTTTGTGTCCCAGGAAATCATCCATGTCTTTGTCATCAGGAGACATTGACGATCGTCAGACTTCAACATCTCACATTTGTAAGCATTCCAACTGGCCATTTGATTTAAACCTGGTTGGGCAAAGGTAATCAGAAAATCCTCAGTTTTACTGTTGTATGACTACACTTTGCAACTCACCACATGCTCATTAAATAAAATAAATCAATCAATGTCATCCTTCCGACTTGTTTTATTGGTAAAGCTGCTTGTCAACTACAATGTAAAAGAAGAAAAAAAAAGTGGACTTCCATCGTTCATCTGTAGTTGGCATTCAGTAAGTAATAAGTAAGTAATACAATAAGTAGTCACTCATATTCCTTTTGCATATAACGTAAATCGAGGTTCATTCAGTTGTGCAAGCTGCCCCAATATACAGTGTATTGTGCATACAGACTCTACATATATTAAAAATACATATATAAATAAAGGCAGAATGGTGAGAACAGTACTTTGTATGTCCGCCTCACAGTTCAATTCAAGCTCGCTCTGACCTTCCTGTGTGGCATTTGTATATTCTTTCCATGCCCGCATGGGCTCCCACTGGGCACTCAGGCTTTCGGCCACATTCCAGAAACATGCATTGTAGGTATATTGGGCACTCTCACTTGTCCTTAGCTGTGGTTGTGAGTGTAAATGCTTGTTTGTCTCTGTGTGCCCCACAATTGACTGGAAACCAGTTGAGGGTGTCCCCCGCCTACTGCCTCTCGACGACTGCAATATGCGTCAGCGTGCCAGCGACCCGAGTAAACAGATATAGTAAATGGATGTCAAGTCAAGTCGAAATTTATTCATATAGCCCATTTAAAAACAGCCTAGCTTCAAAGGGTTGACCAAAGTGCTGTGCAGTTGTAACTAAAATACAAATTATGAAAGCACATATATAGCAATAAAAAACCGTGATAAAGTCAATATACGTAGAACAGAGTCAGGACCGAGGAAATTCCAGGAGCAAGTGGTAAGAGGACCTACTGTACTTCTCCGTGTACAAGTCAACCTCCTGCATAAGTCGACCCCTCCCCTTCCTTTTTTTTTCACTTCAATTTGGGTGACTTTTACAAAAACACGTGTATAAGTCTACCCCTGACTTTAGTGGTTACGCATATCATGGTTGTCCAATTAAAGCACATGGTGTGTGTTATTATAATGATGAAATAATGAAATTATGCTACGTTTAGACACATTTCTTATCGTATAGTATATAATGACTATATGGGATAATAATGTTGCAGGTTTTTTTTTGGGAGGGGGGTGGACGGCAAACGCGTAGATGCAAATGCTGAACCTCATGTTGCAACAATAAAACTATTTAAAGTTTCAATGATTTTTTTTTTTTTTTGCCACAACTGAAGACAAGTCATCATCACATTCTGACACGCCAATTAGCTCCTCCCATTTAAATGACGGATGTTCTCTCATTCCTGCTCTCCATTTGCACAAACATCACACGACGTTACTCTTCCATGGGGAGTCATCTTGGACCCGTCCAATTTGTTTGAAATGGAGGACTCTTTGCTAAAGCTTTATTTACCCAAGTGAGGACCTTGGCGAGATCAGAGCATGAATCGATTGCTCTTCACTCACGCACTAAATGCACTAAAACAGAAGGATACTACATTGAATTAAAGGTATATATAATTGTTTAAATCCTTATAAATGACAAGATGTTACTTTTTTCGCATTAATGTTATTGGAGAAAATTGGTCTGATTTTGAGTTATGCAGATATAAGTCGCCCCCCCCACCTCCGAATATGGGGGGTTGAAAATGAGGGAAAAAAAACCCTCAATTTGTCCATGAAAAAATATGTTAAGTGCATGAAGGTAATGTGAGGCTGAACAAGCTCTGACAGGTATGATGGTGCCAACCGCTTAAGTACTTAAAAACAATTAATACAACTTTAAACTGGATCCTTAAATGAATGAGAAATCAGTGCAAGGATGCAATAACAGGACTATCACAGTATGATCACATTTTTCCTAATCAGTGGACAGTTTGTAAACGATGGAGTGCTGACTGGTTGACTAACAAACGACGGATGGATAGATGGATCGATTAATAAAAGAGTAAATAATAATTAATAGAAAAATAGATAAAGTTGGTAAATCACTAGTGACTCATGCCGAATTATTAGTATAGCCGATGGAGGTAATTGCCGTTACGCAAAACTGGCAGAGCTCAGCTTCAAAATATATAATAAAATAAAAAAGATTTATATTTTTATATATATATATATATATATATATATATATATATATATATATATATATATATATACAGTGATCCCCCCCCCTACTTCGTGGTTAATGGGGGGCTGTCAACCCCCCTTGAAGTAGGGTATCACTTCCTAGATTTCTATGTATGCCCCAATATAGC
Source organism: Hippichthys cyanospilos (assembly GCF_059441005.1). Classification (NCBI taxonomy): domain Eukaryota; kingdom Metazoa; phylum Chordata; class Actinopteri; order Syngnathiformes; family Syngnathidae; genus Hippichthys; species Hippichthys cyanospilos. The sequence continues at coordinate 19,447,784 of NC_142370.1, forward strand.
CTCAGTAACCATAAACAATCCTTTTTTTGTATTTTGCCTATTTTATTTCCTTTCTCCTATTATTTAACATTACGTTATCCTTATTAACATTGTTGTATATTCATTAAAAAAACTAACATTACTTAGTTTGTTGAGAATTTGTTCTCAGGACTGGTTATCTGCACCAAGACTTCGGTGAAAGAGTACGCAAGTCATCACGTTGAGCTTCACATTTATTTTGGCTCATGTATGGTGTATCATGTAGTAAATGTTGAATAATAAATCAACAACAATCTTAAAGTCAGTAAACAAACATATAAACATTTAATCTATGAATTTACTGTATTTTAGCCGACATTAGCAGTTAGCAATAACTAACAACTACTAACTATAAAGTGCAACGTCTACACAAACGAACATATAAACGGAGTAAACACTGATCGCTTACTAAACACAGGCAGTAGCGTGCGTTACCAACATAAATGACAATAAACTATAGATATGAGTTTACGTTGTCATTCCCTATGTCACCGTAACGAGCCGAATGACGCACTGAGAACGTAAATCAGGAAACGGAAACGCAACGCGACCCGACAAATTAAAAGCATGCATTTCAAAATAAGATAAAATAATGTCACAAACTCTAACGCTTGAAGAATTCTTAACATAGTTATTAACTAATATTACTTCATTATTTGATTATTCCAGTACTGTAAAATGTACTTTTTTGCTTTTTTCAATTTTTGTACATTTTTGCACATTTTTTAAATGATTTTTTTATTTTGAAATATTTATTTTTCCTGGAAAAAAACACGTACTGAGTACTGAGACTGAGACCGAGATATCTGAGACCGCGAAGTAGGAGGTATAGATCACCGTGTATATACCGTAATTTCCGGACTATAGAGCGCACCTGATTATAAGCCGCAACCCACTACATTTTAGAGGAAAACCGATTTAGTACATACACAAGCCGCACCTGCATACAAGCCGCATGTGCCCACATTAAAACATGTAAAAATATTTACAAAGAAAGACGGTACACAGAGAGTTTTCAAAGTTTTAATAATATAACTTAACAATAATAATATAACTTTCTTCCCAAACGGTGCCTGTGGCAGGGCAGTAAAACGGTAGCAACATGGTAGCAACACGCTAGCAACATGGTAGCAACACGCTAGCAGCATGGTAGCAACACGCTAGTAACACAGTATAACAGGTCTGGTAAAACAGGTCTGGTAAAAGAACATACTGTCACGGTAAGCCGTCTTCATCTTCCTCCTTTGAACTGAAGCCATCAAAGTCATCTTCCTCAGTGTCGGAATGAAACTGTTATATAGACGTCGTCACACACTCCCTGGTCATCCGATTCTCCCATTCAACACGGAGCGCCACTTTAAATGCACGATTCACACTAATGTCAAGCGGCTGCAAATACTTCGTTTTGCCCCTAGGAATCACAGCTGGAATGGAGTTTGTCCTGCGTCATATGCCTTTCTTTTTGCATTTTCCATGATGAGGGTATGTTCACGCTAATTTAATTTTTGCACAAGACAGGAAGTTGCAGTCTTCCTCGACGCATATATTCCACCGGTCTTAATCTTACCTTTTCTACTCGAGCGCCCCTAGCGGCCGTTAGAAAAATTACATAAATTGGCCGCATCACTGAATAAGCCGCAGGGTTGAAAGTTTTGGAAAAAAGTAGCGGCTTATAGTTCGGAATTTACGGTATATATATATATATATATATATATATATATATATATATATATATATATATATATATATATATATATATATATATATGTATAATTATCTAACCCTAACCCTAACCCTATATATAAATCATACCATAGGTATGATAATATCTTATGTGACAAACTTGTCAAAATCAGGTCATTGGGAACAGGGAATGTGACATAGTAGTCCCCTGAGGGGTTGCAAAATTTCTTGTGTTAATTTTCTAGAGAGAATTGTTGGCCGTACTTAGAACAAACATCACCACAACAGAACATAAGAGTTGTGAGACGCAACATAGCCATTGTACCTCAAATCTTAGCGCCTAGGGAAAACTGATAACAGGCTTTTAATGGAATGAAAACATCCAGTCCTATTCCCAGAATCTTCTTATCCTGGCTACCTGCAGGCAGTGCTGCTAGATGAGGATGGAGCCAGTCTAATCCTTCTGTTTCGCCTCTCTGCAGTGTCTTAAAGCTTTTCGGCTCCCCAGATGCCACCTGATGGCTCTAATTGCCTTCCTCGGGTTGAAAGTATGCCCAATGGATGTGAGAAACAACAGCAGCATTGAAACATGCAGAGAACACATTCACATTCACAATATAATGTGCCATTGTGAACATATGAGTAGTCATTAAGAAAATTATGATGCCCAACAACACTTTTTCTCACTTTTCCCGATACAAAGAAAAACAGTGTCTTGACGGGAATGTGTGGGGAAAAAGTATTTATTCATGAAGCAAGTTATGTTTTAAATTGCACCTTTCATATTCCTAATTTTGCCTTATGGTGTGAATGAAAATAAAGTACAACAAGGCACAATTTCCATACTTTATGTTTTTCAAAGATCGACAGTGCTCCTAAATAAAAGAACGTTCATTGAAACTATGTCTTATAAAATTTAAAATGCCAATTTAAAAACCAAAAATTCTGAATTTCAGAAGCTAACAGTGGTATGTGATGCTAATACTGTATTAGGGATGAATAAACAAATAAATAATAGTTTTACAATGATTAATTTGAAAATAAAAAGCTAGTGTGGGGTGGTGGTGTTAATTATTTTGACTGTTCTGTTTAAAAGGGCAAAAGGAAAGGGTGACTCTTACAATTATTTTTTTAAATATTTGTATTTTACTGCTCATTGCTGGATGAGTGGTCAATCCGGAGACTCAAATATGTTGAATAGAAACCTTTAAAATGAATTTTTGTCGAGTTTAATATCGCAGACAGATTCTAACCACAATCGTGTAAACAAGCAAATGTGCCATGCTGTAAAGACATGGGAAATGGGCAAAATATTGGAGCAAAAAAAAAAAAAAGCTTGGAGCAAAAGTTTGGTATCTTAGCCAGACACCTGAAGTCAAATCAGCATTTCGTGGCCCACACAAAAGAATGTGGCAGGCCGGATCTGAGTTTGACACCTTTGATTTAAAACATAGTCGATATTAAAGATAAAAAGAAATCGATTCGCTTCCCGTTGACTTCCATACTACGCCGGAGGCTGTGCCAAAACGTCATCATGCAGTGCATTCTGGAAAGTCAAGCCTGCGCTCGACTACCCCTTCCCGATTGAGGGTTTGCTAACTCATGTAAAAGCCACACGGCCGCAAATGCAAATGCGGTGTTTCACTCCGCTGCCAACAAATGGAGTTTGACTGTCAAATGATTGTGTAAGCATTAAAAGTGGCTTTTCCCTGTCGCGAGTCCTGCCACCTTCCTATTAAATAGTATCTAAGTGTTTAGTAGGAAGGCGGGTGTTAATAGATGGACAATGACACCACGATTATCTTCTCTGTCTCTCACAGGCACGTGATTTAGATGAGCTAACCACGAACTAATATTCATAGAGAACAATAAGCAAATGGTTCGTAATCAACACGTGTGCAAAAAATAAAACAAAACAAGATAAATACAAAACAATGTATGCAAACTCCAAATGAATTCATGTCCACGTAGTATTACTCACATTCATGTAAATGAATGAAAATGCTGTCTTTTTTGTACTAAATAATATGTTATGATTGTCCACTGGCCGTAAAGGTGCTCTGATTCAAAATACGGCAATGAAAATGGCAAGACTGATTTGTCAGGTGAAGAAAATGCCGCATTGCATTGGAGAAAAGGAGCAGGACAGAGATGGAGGCTGCTGCGTTGATCAGATGCCAAAGACTGATATTGTGCCTTTGTTGCCATCAACATCAACTTGCAGATATATCAAATCCAAGAAAATACTGAACTTTAAAGGATCGATTAACTGCATATGTCACCCATGTGTATCCATGGCTCGATCAACAATTGTGTGAGTGCCCCGCTCTCGATCAGCTGTCTGAAAAGTTTTTCAACAGCACACAAGCCTGTTCTTTCTTTTTAAAATGTGATCCAGACATTGTCTTGCTGTTTTACTGTTCAAAGCTGGATATTCTCAGCTTTAAAGGGACAGTGTGTAAGATTTAGACAGTTTTTCATTAAAAAGGAGTATATTAAATGTTTGCAAATCTCAAAAACTTGCAAATGAATGTGTTCTTAATGACCCAAATATACGCATAGGTCTTGTTATTAAATTATATTACATGAGGGGTGGCACTTCTCCGGAGGCGGCCATGGCGGTTTGTTATAGCTAAGGAAAACGGTAAATGCAGCACCTGGAGCACCTCCAGCTGGCCGGAATGAAAAACGGTCTACATCTTAACCACTATCCCTTTAAGGTGGTTCCAGCAAAACTTGTGCGAGGGGTTTTTGAGTGTGTTACGACAATACTTCCAGGAGGAAACTCAAAATAGAAGTGTCCCAAGTTTGTGTCATTCGTAATTTGTATCATAAGTACAGTTTATTTTGAAGCAACAACTGGCTTCCTCATAATGACTGGCTTTTACTATGATACTGTGGCTTAGCAGGCAGTGCGTTGTTGAATATGAAAATCATAAACTGATCCTACTAACACCCCTCCATCCCCCGTAGATTGCGGGAGGTTGGCTGCTGGAAGAGTAGTGAACATTGCAAATATTGCACAAGGGTGAAATGAAAAAGCAAGTCTACGAGTTGTCTACGGAGCACAGCAACCACACTGATAGAAGATCAGTCAAACAAATGCAACACACCCCTGCACCAGTTGTCACTCTAATTATCTCCCGCTACTGTTATCTGTAGCTTCAATTCTATGGTAATGTGTCAGATGATTGTGGCAATGGTTGTGCGTAAATTCTACTTTCTCTTAATGAGCATTGCATTTCCTTAGAGACCACAAACATCTTTCTGTAGTTACCTCCTGTATGTGGCGTTAAGCTGCATATTGTATTCATGCCATTGTGCTGTTGAGCCAGTCTAGATGTTAATGGTCTGTGCAAGTGTGCAATTTACTCTTCAAATATTTCCACATGAATTATTAATGGGGGACAGGGGTTTGTGCGCTAAAAATTATCTGAGGATTATACCATCTGGGCCTACCTCACATCCTGGGTGCAATGTGTCTTTCCAAAGTAAACAAGTGAACTGGAAAGTTGTGGAGCACTAATAATCCAGACTGTTACCCAGGTTTCTCCTGTGTGTCTTTAGTCTACTCATCGAAATAAAATATGATTGTGAGTTTGTTGAATTTGTCCCATTCCTGTGCTTAAACAACATGTTCATGGCCAATATCTCTCGTAAATAGGGAAATCCCCATCCCCCATTTTTAAATCCTTCATTTGGGAGAAAGTGACATTCCCAAAGAAACATTTTAGACTGGAGCATTGATGTTTATTTTTCTCCCTGACACATAATGGAAAATGAATTGTCCTTTATTGGCCATAATTCTGGCTTCACTGTTGTTGTATGCTTGACACGGATAACTTTAAGGTATCCAAAAGCACTGCACTGCAGCACACAATAGGCTGCTGATCATATCAGCAAAGACTATGTAAAAATACAATCAATTGTGCATGTGCGGACAACTGTATTGCTGATACATCGTGTTTTTAAAAGTCATTTAAGTTATTTAAAATTGTTCATATATATATATATATATATATACATATATATATATATATATATATATATATATATATATATATATATATATATATATATATATATATATATATATATATATATGTGCTATATATATATGTGCTTCTTTTAAAAAAATCACAATTTGAACCCTAGGCTTCTGGACCCGCATATCTGCAATCGGCAATAGCTCCACTATTGAACTTGAGTTTGAATTGTCATTTAGCATAGCCATCATCTTGGAAAATGCAAAAAGAAAAGCATATGTTGTGAAAGTTCACAAGAAAGTGTGGATGGAATAGAGCCCGATGAAGGAATGGGTAATAGAGTGCTACGGCAAGCGATCGGGCGGATTTTATCTTATGTGCGGGCGGCATGGCTTGGTAATGGGTTCGATCCCCGACCATCAAAACCATGTCTAAGTGCCCTTGAGCCAGACACTGAACCCCCAGTTAGTGTAAAGCACTTTGAGTGCCTAAGGTAGAAAAGCGCTATATAAGTGAGAGTCCCTTTACAATTTTCTCACAAAAAAAAACACAAAACATTGCTCGCTGTTTAATTCAGGCAGCGAATACGAGAACTTAGGTGGATTTAGTGAAGAGGAAGAGGATAGCGCCGAATAAGTCCTGGTAGGCTTTCAATCATTCACATTAAGATTTTGTACGTGTTAGTGTTGAGGTTGGTCCTGTATTTTGTCAACTATAATGAAAATATGTTGGTACTAGTCTTTTATAAACCCCTGTCAGCACGTAGTTGAAAAAGTGTTTTGAATGACAAAAACAAAAAACTTCCATGTACCATCTTTCTGTGCAAATATCTGCTTTTAAAACATGCGGGTTGTATTCCGGTGCAGATTATGCATGACAAAATCATGATTTTCTTTGCATTTGTGGCAGATGCGGCTTATAGTCCTGAGTATCACAGGCACACCTTAGATGTTTTACAAATAACCTGGAAAATGAACGGATGCACGTTTATCTGATGCCCAGGTCAGGGTCAAGTCATTTCAAATTGATCAAAACTAATTTTGCATTCGGTTAAAGGATGGTGTTAGTCCTTTACTTTTTACATCTTTTTCATATGTTGTGGAATTGTTGGAAGTCTTTTAATCAGGACATGGAAAGGAAATCTGATTTGTATGTAATATTTAACATCCTTTTTCATTTTCCAGTGAACCTGTCCTTTAGGTGTATCGCTCTTGTCATTTTGCGATATACTTTAGGGCTGATGGTGATGTTCAAGGCTACCTAACAGTCGTCAGATAGCTGAATAGCTCTCCATACACATATTGATATGTTTTATGAATTGTGGATGCATAACTCTCACATCTCAGATGGTTGATTTTTTTTTCTACAATTGGGTGACACATTTCATCTGATCTTTAAATACTGACAGGCTTGGCAGAGCAGCACCACTGATCCCCGTTAGAGGAATTATGGGAGCTGACTTCATTAGCCTGTTAGTACTAAGCTTCTACCCTCACTCATGCCTGGCTTAACCTGCACTGATAAATGTGAAGTGGAGAGAAGCAAAGATAGGCGGATACAAAGAGGGCTAAATCTAAAGGAGCACGGGGACAAAGGCATTTAGAGCATAAGGCAAAGGTGTCAAAGTGGAGTACAGGGGATGAGAACGTATGAAACGGAAGGAGAATGGCAGGGCAGAGAGCGTGTGAACCTGAAGCTTAGAGTAGCGAAGGACTTGGGAGGGATTTGGAAGGGAAAACCTGCAAAACAATCAATTAACTTGGATTGTGGTTAATCAATGACTCTTCTAGAGACATCAACATTTCAAGTGGATGCTGACGTTCCACCAAGTGCGTGTTGGAGAATTAACACTGACCGCGATGAACACACTAGCAGCCTTACGACTTCCGAGGTGTCACAAGCATATGCATGCAAGCGCATGCACACGGATCCTCAAAATCATGAATTCATTTGGTGTTCTTTTCACCGGGAACCCTCTCAACATTATGTCTTCCCCTCCCTGCTGCTGGCAGAGCTTTTTGGCTGTCTTAACTATGCACACAGCCCCCGGAGGGGACAGCCAGTGACGGATGGCTACGTGTGTGACTCCGATTCGACTCAGTCCGTTTGATAAATTTATTGCTGGCATTTTCAAAATGAAATTAGAGGGATGTCTCAGAGAGACCCTTTTTGTAACACAGGTGCCGTAAATATATTTCTTGTGGTTGGGAGGGAGGGTGAATGTGCGCAGTGCATTTAGATAGTGGATGTCATGGTGAGGGGCCACATAGAGGGGGTGCTGGAAAACTAACAAGGTCATGTAATAACAACCTTTCATATTAATCATCTTATGAGTGGGAACTAAAGCAAAGAATATTGGAGATCCATATGCCGCATGGCCTTCAGTCAAACAAAGGAGTAGTCATGAATTTGTAACATTTGTGAGAGACACACACACATCTAGAAAGCCTGGATGCATGTTTTTTTTTTTTTTTTCTCACCGATATCGCTGACTGATAATTTCTTGCTTTTCCAAGCAGATACGGATTTAAATACAAAATCTTCGCATGGAGATGCCATTTGAGTTCTCTTCAGGGATGTGTTGCCGATTTGCAACAATGAACCGAGAATCTCCTTGATATTCCACTTGGAGAATTTATGAGCATTTTTTTTACTCAGAAGACAAAAAAAATATACTACAACTTAATTACAGCCTGAGAGGATTAACTTGTATGACATTCAAGAATTAAAGACAAGTGACAATATCCTAACAAACGTAATTGTACTTGAGGCAGATTTCAATATTGTTCTAATTTACCGATCTGAAGACATCTTTTTTTTAATCATGATCTCTTCAATATCTAATGTCCATCCCTACTATAACGATTAGAGCTGGAATAAGGAGTCGGTGGACACCATTATTCTACTGAAGCCGTCATTCGTACATTTATAAGCACACAGTCAAGTCAAAACTATTTATTGATGTCCAAATGCTTTGCCCCAAGGTCGCATGTCTCTGTGGCCCCCGTCAAAGTCCTGTCTCTCAGTCATGTGTGTGCAAAAACACAATATTCTTATCCACATAAATAACAGCAAGTGACTTTGGGAATGTTCATAAATATTTCTGAGTGAATTCAGACAACTTGAAGAGATTGAAAAAAAGATAGAAAGATGAAAAGAAAGGAGCAAAGGAGCCAATTGAAGCGAGCCCTCATTCATTGTCATTGTGTGGCATTATTTATCTTCCTCTCATTCGGAAATATATGGGAGTGGAGAGGTGGTAAGATGATGTACGCTATGCTAGCCTTTCAACATTCATCAACGAGTCAGGCCTGGCCAGCCCACATCACTTACCTTTATAGGCATCTATGGCAGTGTCACATAGCCACTATCATCACGTACAGTACTGTCGCAAAATTGGTGAATTGTAGTAAACGCTCCCTGCTGTGGTTGGATGCAGCCATAAACAAATTTGATATTTTACATGGACATACTGGCATTTAACCTCTCAGCTGTACCTTTTTACCTCTTTTGTCAAAACACATTCAAAACCAATAGACTAACTATAACAGACCTAAACACATTTTTTTTCATCATTTCTGACTGAAATGAAGACTGAAATAAAGAAGAAAAAAATAATCAAAGGGAAATGAAGTTTTGACCAACAAAATCCAAGAAATCTCAAGATCAATATGAATAAATATCTTTATATCATTTAAATATCATTTAGTCACTTTGTGGTGGTAGAAAAACAAATATGATTTCCAATGAATGAATGTCATCCAGACTTGTGAACATTAATCCATTCATCAAAATCAAATTGATGACCAAATAACTGGCAATTAGGTTTGATAACTGATTAATCATTTAGGCACCTAACACTGTTCAAATGGTCAGAATTTCAGCCTCTATACTATACAATATTTTCATATGTATTCAGTACTTTAGGAAAGCTGACTTGTTTGCATGTTTTGACTCAAAATAAGACTTTATAAACATCCGCCTTAATGAGGGCCAACCTTTCTTTTCCAACTTTGTGCCGATACAAACCAAAGGAGCAAAAATATGCGTTTGTGCCAGGATTGGGGATACAAATTTTCTAAGCAAACAATTTAAACTCCTACATTTTTAAGATGTAATAGTCATCGTTCATGGTTCCATAGTTTTTCATTTTAGTTCATCTTTCCAAAAATGGACACATTCCAGCCTAACTAAGATTTTACAATTGTTGTTTTTTCTCCTTGTACTGTAGAATAGCAACAACAATGAACAAAAACTGTTCATGGACACCAGAGTTCAGTAAATGTTCACAAAACAAAAATACATCAAATTTAGTTCACATTTCTCCAAAATAAGAATGAGTTCATGAACTCCGCGGTTAGTGACAACAACAAAAACCTCATGTTTTAATTCCTATACTACATTATAAAACAAGTCAACTATTAGATGAATGGTCAATTGAATCCCTAAAGTCTCACATCTTTTTCCTGACAAAAATCAGATGGAAGTTGTGTTCTCTTTTACAATGACATTTTTATCAATATGGATTGCTTCTCTTCCCAAGATGCAAAGACATACACACTCATACACCATCCAGCACATGGCAGCACAGGCAACGACTGTTAGGGCCCTCTTACCTTTCTGTGATGACACACTGGCGCCTGCAGAAAGAGAGAAGACACACATGAATGACTCATGCTGCGGTAACTGCACAAAATCCAGTCAATTATATAGGATGAGAAAAAGAAGTCTTAAGAGTTGAGCCTAAATACACATTTAAAAAGTAAATCAACACGGAAGGCAAGAGCTCAAAACATAAAAACACCAAACCGCTTTTCTACATTCACAAGAAAGCAGCCGGGTGGTGGACATAAGCAAAGACGTGGACGAGAAGCCTTAAAGTTAGATAGGCTAAAGTGGCCAGAGCCCTGGAAACTCCCTGAGCACCATTGGCCACTGCTGAAGAGCATGCAGACAGAGCAAATCAAATCCTTATTTAGCACTATATAACACAATGAAGATAAGAACTAATTTTAGCTAACATGTTATCCACAGTCACAAGTCGGTGGCTCAACAAACACATTTTGGCCATATTAACATACATCAACAGTCTTACGACTTCCGGACAGTTGTGGGCCAGATTTCACGAGACAAAACAATGTGTGGCTGACTGCTCTCAAAACCATACCATCCCTCTCACTTCAAAATGTAATATCATCAGCAGCCAGGGGAGGCGCCAAAAAACAAAGATCGAGCCAAACAAAGTACAAATGAATCCGTTCCAAATTCCATGTGTCCTTTGGATCGCAAACTACTTTGACCGCAATACAAAACCCTCCGCTTTTTCGCCGTGTTCGCGTTCGGTGTAAAGGCAGTGTTACAGTGCCGTTGCAACTTACCAGTTTTGACAGATTTGAACGCTGTTAAACAATCGTCACTTTAAAAAAATCACAACATGCCCGGTCATGTATACTGTATGTCACCTTTGTGAGTGGTAATGCCACCTTCGTAACAATGGAAATGCATTTGTGACCATTTTTGATTTATATATATATATATATATATATATATATATATATATATATATATATATATATATATATATATATATATATATATATCTCACTTGTCAAATACGGTCTCATATTGTGGCGGTGATTGATATGTTCCTTAATATAACAGAGGCCATGCAGTTGATACGCCTCTTGTTTCGTAGTGACTTGTCAGAACTTCAAGCCAAGCTTTCGTCACGCTGTCGTCAACCCCTCTTCTTAGTTTCTTTCGTCAGAAAGTGTACAGAACATCAATGGGTGAATGTCACTCACCATGATACGGTTAGTAACATCCACAGGTGTACCGTCGAGAAAACAAACTGTGGCCAAGCATGGCAGACAAGGCCAAACCTTATGGAGGCAGTCCCTTTACGAAAGTAAAAGAAGAAGAGGAAATATGACATCATTGTCCTGGCCTGAAAACACTGCGTTCTTCTTAGTTCTATTTTCACTGTCATAGTGAAGATGCCACACTTGACAGCTATATCAGTAGCATGAAGCGAATGGTTTTAGAGACAAATTTGAAGCGAACGTGTGAGTGACGTCCTGATTTGCCCGTTTTGCCCACGGCATCACCCTTGCGGTTCTGAATATTATGTAAAGTAGGCCATATGCCAGCGCAGGTTTGCAAGTCCCAAAGGATGCATGCAAGCCAAACAACGTTTCAGCTTGCCGAAAGTCTGCAAAGTTTTTACGTAACTTGGAAACGAAGGGGAATAAAAATACCCTGGCTGTTTTTGAATCTTTGCAGAACATGATTCAGACCAACACAAGATCTAACTATCCTATGCGCCCAGATATTTACAAGATTTATCACCCGCTAAAAACATCCATTAATCCAACGACTGAGCTGACACCAAATAAAAATACAATAAACAAGGAAGATAACAATTATACATGAAGAACTAGCATTTTTCAATTGCGCTAATTACATGCAGGATATGAAATTCTAAAGCATCGCTTTGAGTGTTTTCAGCGAGTATACAATCAAATCCTGTGAGTGCCGACTGCCCAAATTAGTGGCAGCCACAGGAAAACAGTTTGTCGTGAATTAAGATCCAATTCTAAAATTTCAGCAGCTCTCATTTGATGAATAATGGAACACTACTGTAATAGGCTTCAACTCTATTAGTGGGAGCCAGTTGAAACATAGATGGTATAGACTGGTACAACAGCACCAGCTAATTAGTGCGCTCATTATAGTCAAACACTTTTCATCTCTTCAAAACGGTGCACCGATATGGATGCATCGCATAACGATGGAACTAGTTACAGTGGCCTCTCCGGTGTTTTCTCTACTCTATCTTGATTGCAACCGGCAGTGATTGTTCTTGTTTTAAGAAAGCCCCAACATATTTGTGAGGATAGTAATAATCTATTCTCAAGATGGAATCAAACCAAGGTTGACATCCCAATCACATTTACTAATTATATTTAATGCCACACCATCTAAGAGTGGATCAGCAACATGAAGGACCGCACAACTCAAGATGGATTTGTGACACCTTTTTTAATTTCGTATTGATTTATTGAACATACGACACAATACAAATGGAAAAAAATAAAACTGTAGTAAAATAATGTAATATTTCGTAAATAAACAACATCAGACATACACGCCTCCTAACAATTTTCTACAGGATTATACATGTTTCAAATATTTAAGTAACGTTGTTTTGTTTTTTTAACCTTTCTTTGAAGACAGTATATAAATACACATATTTCAGATCCATTCCATAATTATTCCATGTAATAACGCCTTTAAGAGCGACACATTTGCTTTTTGTTGGTTCTTGTTTTGAATATTTGTGCCTCTCATATTAGAACATGTCTCTCTTTTATGAAAAAAAATTCCTAATGCTGTGACTGAGTTGATTGTTTTATGCTTCATAAATTATTTGTGCTGTTTTGGAATCAACCAAGTAAAAAAAATGAGCAAGTTTAATTTAATGAATTATGAATTAATTGGCTCTGTATCTTTTGAATGATTGATTTTTCTTATAGCTTTTTTTTTGTTTATTGAAGAAAGGCTTAGTGTTTGTTTAATAAGTACTACCCCATATCACCAAATCTCTCACAAGGTAAGAACTATAATGAACTATATATATATATATATATATATATATATATATATATATATATATATATATATATATATATATATATATATATATATATATAAGGTTGGTTTAGTAAAGAAGAGCTCTGGTTTTACATATTTTCTTTTAAAATGTTCAATATAGGGTTTCCAACTTAATATTGTATGTATTAAAACCCAGAGAAATTTGATTTCTTTTATTATTTATATTGCAATTGAGTTAGCTGTGATTTTGACTTTGTGTTTAATTTGGAAGATAATTTGTGTCAAACCAGTTTATTAATATATTTAATTCCTTTTCCACAGTGGTCAAAAGTCCATCAAAATTATTAATTAAAAAATGATCGTAAAAAAATAAGATAATTTAAAAAAACGTCTTTAAGATTCTCTCAAGAGCAGTATTGTATCATCAGCAAATAAGTATTGTATCATCAGCAAATAATATTAGACAGGCTAGAGAACAGGCTAGAGAACAGGCCAGTGTCAGGCTTCATTTTTTCCATTTACATTGTTACAATCTATCAAAAATTAAAATCAAATCAAAAGACAGCAAACATACTCAGTTTTGCCACTAGTTATGTTTTCTTCCTACTTCTACATATAAATAAAGATTATGCAATTTGCATAAAAGTAGATTTTAACTTATGGTGTGATGAGTCATGATCACTAGAGGAGAAGTAACACATTTCTTTGATGGAGCTAAAGTTGTCTCATCTTTTTACTTTGACATCACCTTCCTTGGCGTCTATTTTCAACATTGGCCGCAACCCCAAAGGTTACTTATTTGTATTGTGAAGATAGGTTGTACATTTGTAAATGAAGTAGCTCCTGAAATAGTTTTGCATTCAAACATTTTTACTCACCTACTACAAATTCTCAACATAAAGTGAATATGAACTTTTTGATGATGCCTTCAATTCCTTCAAAAGGAGTCATGTTTTCTTTACAACTTTATGTTTTACGTGTATGTGACTCCTAATTTTCTGTGTCCAAAACATAGGTCAACAAATTAGCATAACCACAAACTAAAGACACACTTCCGGTATTTGCATCAAAGTGTCCGCTTGTTTTGCAAATACCAGTGCTGTTTCCATGGAAGCATATTTGCATGTTCTGAAGAGAGCAGCACGCGGTTATATTACCTTTTTCACAGGGAATGCTGTCTACTTGCTCATTATATACTAATGAGTTGTCTATTAATGAAAATGGAAAGCATTTATTTTGCGAGCACAAAGGTTTCATCTGGATTAATTACTGCACTACAGCAGCAAAATGAAAACAGCAAGTGCAGCATCAGTCTTGTGTGGCACATAACCCATTAGCCAACTGTTATCGACGGCTGGCAAATGGCCCTGTGTGACACAATGAGGAGCAGAAACACTTTGTACGGGCAAATCAAACTTCACAAGAAGTGCACTCATGTTGCACTCTTAATGACAGGATGCATTTGTGTATGTTTATGTACAGTAAATCGCGATTGACATTTATTGCAGGGTGATGTCAAAACTGCTCGATTGCAATGATGGCATTGGTTTTATGGGGTCAGAAATTTAGCAAAAGTATTCACAAGTGTGTAATTCAATCCACAAATGTGGAATCGGTATTCGTGACCAAAGTCACAAACGCGTAAAAAAAAACAAAAAAACATGGACGAATCTTCTATCGACCCGTGTGCAAGTACCATTTGATGAATTTTCCAGAGCCGCTTATCTTCACAAAGCTTGCAGCCTCGCTGGTGCCTATCCCAGCTAACTTTGGGCAGTAGGCGGGGGACACGCTGAACTGGTTGCCAGCCAATCACAGGGCACACAGAGACAAACAACCATTCACGCACCCAATCAAACCTAAGGGCAACTTAGTACTGTATATCCAAAATACCTCTTATGCATGTTTTTGGAGAGTGGGAAGAAGCCAGCGTGCCTGGAGAGAACCCACGTGGCTCGGGAGGAAAATGCAAACTCCACACAGGAATGCTCGAATCCCTTTAATTCAAGCATTTCATACTTGGCAAGTATTTGGAATGTAATTCCAAATATGTTCGAAAACACTTCCAAGTACGTTTAAGTGAGATGCCCAGTCAAAAATGTGTACTTCACACTGGAGGCTGATTTTTTTTTTGCATATATTCTTTTCATATTGGTTTTGTTATTGAGTCAAGCACATTTTGGCATTCTGCACTGTTAATTTGTGCATATTGCACTCAAAATTGGGATTGGAATGAATGTAAAACCCTGCTAACAGCTTGATATCCCATCGGGCTCTCCTCGGAGAGGTCAGTGAGCAGGAAGGGGTCCTGGGAACGTGCCTGGGCTCTGCTCGCATCAACAGATGGTTCTTGATCAGACATTACAGCCTGGGCTGCGAGGTCGCTGAGCAATGAGTGTTTGGCTCTGCCCAAGGGAACTACCCCATTTAAACCTCCCTGCTACAGCTCAGGCTCTGGTGCCAAGGGATCGGCTCTGAGTTCCAGCCAGACTGCTAGGACATTGGGATGATGAAAGACTGCAGTCCTTAAGCTGAAGAAAGCATAACTGTATTTATAACCAATCAAAAATGTACTTCCTCTTTGTCTCTTTTGGTGGGATATACTGATTTAAAAAAATGATAATAATCAATTCAAAAAAAATCGCTATGTTCAAACGTTCATCTTCGAGGAATGGATCAGAATGGTCTTTCAGTTATATGATTCATAATGTACAAGGAGAGATCATTAAATAAAATGCCACAAAATAAATAAATAAATGGTGGCTTTAAGTCTCATATTAAAATTGAAAAATTTCATTCCGGACCATTATAAACTAAATCCGCCTTACGCGTCCACTAATCTGCCCCTTCCTCCATCGCAAATAAAGTGGCAGCAGAAAAAAAAGGCCACTCGCATTATGTTTAATTTCTCGGTGCCATGCGCCATCTAAACCCGAATAGCTTTGTCAGTCCACCATTTTTTTCAAGCTGAAAATTGTAATTGACGGCGCCCCCAGCATCTTTACCCTAATATGCTAGCTTACTGTCCATTTCCTTTTTAACATAGAGTATGTGTTTGTGTTCACAATGCCTCATTGTTAACAGCAACCTTAACGGTACATCGCAGAAGACAAAAAACATAATTTTATGTTTTTTTTTTTTTTATCAGTGGCAATCTTTCAAGCAAATGACCTTTGGAAAACCTTTGATTAAAATTTTTGGTTTCGTTTACTTGAAGCAACAAAATAGCAAACATTGGGAAGATGTGAACAAAAACACAATAGATGGACCATCTGCTCAAATATACTGCACACAAAAGAAAGAAGGCAAACTGAGTCTTTTGCAATCTCCATTTTAAGACAGTGTGCATGATAAAAATACATATTGGGCAATATTGTTGTATTCACACTAGCGATGAAACGTGACATTCTTAACCAAATGTTGACTGTTTTACTTAATATTAAGCCAAACCACACAAATATTCAATTCATGACTTCTCATTTTCACCCTTTTTCGTTTCTGTAAAACCTCAATAGCAATTTAAATAGGATTCTGGGAGGGGAAAAACCAGAGGGTACACTGCATTACTGAAATATATTTATTTTGTCACATCTTACCAAAAAAGTCTAGAGAACTTTGATCTTAAATTTAAACTGGGATGAATCTAATGCAAATGTTAAACATGACATTGCTCTCCTTAATTCTATTATTTACAGATGCAAAGCATTGATGTAAAACATTAGTGAGGAGTAAAAGGTTCTGAATTCTGTGATAGTAAAAAGCATTTTATATGAGAAACTACTGTGGATTTATTCAGGAAATCCACCGAAGCCAAATCAACCTTAATGTAAGCTAAATGTGAATGCACTTGTTGAATATAAAAGGTTCTTGACACACACGCACACATACAGTACATACATGCGTGCATACATACATACATACATAGATGATGAGTATTTGGAGTACGTTATATATCATTTATTCCTAAAGATGTTTTCAAACAATTAATGTTATATTTTGTTCGACAGGCTAAAATATGTAGCAAAACACATGCTCTTATGGATATTCATTTTATTCACAACATTAAATTAGCACGTGCACCTTTTAAATAATGCGAGATTGTTCAGAATTGCAGAGGCGGGAGAGCTTTTAAACAAATGGTGATTGTATGAATTAAAATCGCAATGTTGTGCATCAGTTCAATAATGGCTGAAAGCTGTTCCAGCAATATAATGAACAGATTTTGGGACAAATGCAATTAGCAGAGCTCACATTGCTCAAGTCTGTTAATGTCACAGGAAAATCATTCTTTGAGTAAAAGAAAGAAAGGAACATGTAAAACGAAATCAAAACAATCAGATACGACACAATAATGTAGGTCTTTTTGTGAGACATGTCCTTTGCCTTCGCCAACGCTTTGGTGCAAACGAGGTGCATTATCATTAAGGAGAAAAGAGTCAAGGCTGAAAGAATAGTCGTCATTGCTATCGCACAGCTGACTTCCAGCAGGTCTCCTTGGAAATAAGAACAAGCTGTCTAGTCTGAGCAAACCATTGTCAGGGTCACTGTTCTTATTATGGCTTGACATGCAATGTCATGTTATTTTTTTTTTTCAAAAATTACGATTTGTCTTCCCTTTTCTATGAGTGGTAACTTCTGAATTGGGTACTTTATTCGTTGTGAAGGTGAATTTGTCTTACTATCTTGAATGTGTACTGCATTATGAACATATGCATTGCCCAAACCTCAAAAGTCGCGTTTTGGTGAATTTTACTTTCTAATTATTGTTTAATTGTTCTTCAGTCCACATGGGTGCGTGCTATTTTAATAAATTATTGACAAGTCTAATTTGTTGCCATTTTTGGGGTCTCGTGAAACCGTACACTAATTGCCAGGGCACACTCAAAACCCGGAAAATTATACTTATTATTCAAACTATCCCTTTGCTGTTGATTTAATGTGATATGAAGCCAAACTTTTATCCCTTGCACAATGATTATGGTGGCCCTGAAAACAAAAATCACAAAAACAAATCACTGAGCAAATTTCTGTGTGTGTATGTGTGTGATTATTATTTTTTGTTTGATTTCTTTTATTTGCAACTCCTAGTTGGTCTTTTTAAAAATATTTTTTATTGTTGTTAGCAATTTTCTTTTGTATTTTTTTGCCGTTGTGAAGTTTTTACCTTTTTTGTTTGCTTAGTTGTGTGATTATCTTTTTTTTTTCTCAGTCATTTGCTGTTGTGGAAATTTTAAAAAAAGCACTGAAGCCTATTGTACTTGCAAACTCATACCCCGAAATACAAACACTATGCACACACACTCTGCAGCACCTAGTAAGAATTTAATCATTTCAGTCAAGTGTCGCATTGTTTGTTCAATGAAGCATATCTTATGACCTCTTTTTCCAATTCTTTATAAAGAAAATAATTTCAAGCTCTGTGTGTGTGCCTATACATGTGTGTGTGCGTGTGTGTTTATATGTGTGCACCAGTCTTTGTATTCTTTCTACAAGCAAGCCATATGTGGACTTTTGAGTATGTTTCCATAGTGATTGTAAGACTGACAAAAACTTTTCCTTTTGACAAAGAGGAGATTCTAAACACCATATTCATAATTGGACACTATTTCCTGAGGGCGCTGACAACAGTACTAATTTTCCTCTACGTGTTGACCTCCCTCTGTCAGTTACGTTTTGTCCTGTCATTAAAATAATTTAGAAATCTTAATTCTGGCTGTTACATCATGGCCTTTCAGGGAAAAGAGCAAATGCCAAATGTTTTGTTTCTCAGATAGAACCATGGAAAAACCCACAAAAAGTGAACTAAACTCATATGGCTCTATTTTGGTTGTCAGCACAAGTCTGGTGGCGGCGCACGGAGGCAGGCGGCTCCCGGCTCGCTTACTATCACAAACGGTGAGACGACACCCCTTTGTCAAAGTGAATGTCGCTGTATGTTCTACACAGTGTATCTGCTTCATTGGATTTTGGGTTAACACGTGCAGCTGTATAGACTAATGAAGTTCCCATTAATATTTAGGGTACGATCAGGTGCAGCCCAACTGCATGTTGCAAGGCTGCTTTCCCACTGTATGGACACATTTATTTTCAAGCGGTAATGATCCTAAAGTGCTTGTGATTTTATGCTGATAGCCGATGTGCCTTGATAAGGACTTGGATAAGGACGTGGGACTAGCCTCTTGCCCACTGGCACCATTCACCAACCAAGTTATCTCATGTCTGATAAAGAAGCAGGTGTGATGCAGAAGTAGGAAACTTGAACAAATGCACTAGGGGGTGTTCTTTAAAGCATAACACAATGTGGAATGAATGATCCAAATAGTTAATTTGCCTTAATTATCACATGCTTGATCAGATAAACTATTTAAATGCACTTTTGTCTTAATCAAATAAGGTGATGGTCATAGAAAAAAACACCTCTCAGAATGTTCTGAACTCCCGATTTTGATGCCACCGCTATTGTAAACCCCCTTTAAAATAAACTAAAATGACAGCTTGGCACCAACACTCAACTAAACAGATCCTTTAAAACAACAATACAGCAAATCCTGCCTTTGAAACACAAGGAGATTTTTTTTTTTTTTCAAATCAGTCTGACAACAAGCTGCAGAAATACACAACAAATGTAATGAATCTAATATGTACACTACACGCTAAAGATTTAGGGGTATTGGCCCTATACTTAGTCAAACTGAAATGTAGTAATCATGCAATGTGGAGGATAGAAGGATGGATAGCGGCCTACGTGTCCTCTAAAAAGCTCTTCCCGGCCTCAGCTTAGCACACCTTCATCTATCAGCTAGATCACTATGACCGCTATATCTCATCACCATCACAACACGATATGGAGGGGAAATGCTACGATGGGGCACAAGCAGAAGAGACAAAAAAAAAAATAGAAATAGAAAAAGGATAGAATCATTGGCAACCTTTCTTCAATGCAATGAATAATGGTGTTGGTAAGAAGATGTGTGGATGACTTTCTCCATGAAGACATAGAGATAGTACGTACTTATAGTTAAAGCTTACATTAGAGTGGTCCCTATTTGATTACTTGAGAACACATTGTCTAAAGTTATTGCAGGTCCTTGTCGATTAAAGTCGCTGATAAATTGATTATGCCTCAAGGCCACCTGCGGGGTACCGTCTGGCAGCGTTTAGACTCAATAGTAAATCAATATCACGTAAACAAGTTATCATTGCCCACGGTGACCTTATCAAGGTATAGCTAGATATAGATCACAGTTCAAACCTGATCAACCAAAACAAACAAACAAAAAAGGTTAATATCAGACGACCTTTCCACTTGCAAACATTTGGCCAACCAAACCCAGCATGATTCATAACTGGAAAAGAGAGGTGCCCTAGTGTTTCTGGCTTTGTTTTGTGGTATTTGAAATACTGCAGTTTTTAAAGAAATCAAATACAAAGAGTATTGCCTAATATCGGCAAGAATGTAGTTGCTTCTCACTCTCAGCAAATCAAAAGCAAACCCAATGCAACAGTTCTATCTTCCAGCTGGGCCGTTGACTGGTCTGCTCTTTTTGTGGTCGTTGAAAACTAATTTAGACAAAAAAAAAAAAAAAAATCATTGAGCATTGACATACATATATGCATTGCATGTGTGTGCATTTGTCTGTTTAAACAGGTGTTCCAAGTCTCCTGAGAGGTGTTCCACATACAGTCACCTTGAGCCAAATCTGTGTCCTAATACTGAGTTCAGTGCAAAGGCAAGACCTGTTAGACGGGTGGGATGACCTCTGATGATGATCACACAAAAATGGAAGTAACAACCAATAAAGGTAAAGCTAGCATTGTTTTTCATCTTTAGTTAAAAAAACAATTATATTAAAGGCAGGATCATTATGAAACATTTTTAAAGATGAAATGCATGTTATTCTATGATATTTTACCCTCTCATTTAAACTCTCTATTGCGGTGGACAGAAAGATGTATCGAGAAAACAAAGCAGTGGAGAATGTGCAACAAAAATAACTTTAGTTACACATTTGGTTCCATTTATGTACAGTGTAAATCCTACTTTAATTAAGAGAAGCAAAACATTAGCGCCAAATGAGCTGTGATAATTCCACTTGCTTCATCATCATCCTGCTTCCCAGCAGCACACACTGCTTTAGCTTCGGGAAGAGGGGAGTACTGCTCCATCCAGTGTGGGAATTAGGAGTGTGACACCAATTCCAAATTAAAGACTTACAGTAAAAACAAATTAATGAATGTTGCACTATGAGGGAAGGAAATGCATCTGCTACTAAGTGTTGTTAAACGCACTAAATTTAACAAGGAAGTTTATACAACACGATTCTGACTAGTCTGCTTCCAAGAAGCTTGACACCGCATATGCATTGCATACGAGGTTCTCGACAAACTTGGGAGTTCAAAACTCGTCACCGGGTCTCAGAGGCTGTTAAGATGAAGTATTACGCGATAACGTTGGTCCAGGAGATATGTTCTCTCATGGTGAGAGATGCCTGTGAAGATGCAGAAATACAAAGTCTGCAGAGTGGAGATATGAGTGTGGAGATAAGGACCATAGAGGAGATTGGTCCTTTATCATGTTTCGCAAGAGCTAGAGATGTGAGTCTGCGTCTCTGGGATGAGACCTAGTGTTTCAATGCCATCTGACACACCTGTCAAGTGGCGTCTCTTCGGTGCTCCGGCAAACACTTCCAAGTAGCTCTGTTGAATTCTTTGCCATCTTCACAGGGAAAGTTAAAACACCAATGTGTCATTTTCTTACATTGTTAAGTGTAGGGCTAAACATGGGGCCTCTACAAATAAAAAGCCGAAAACTAGCATCAATTTGTTCATTCCTTAAACAACGACTTTTTAAATTGTCAACCATAAAACTATGGCCACAAAATCAAAAGGCATTTTTCTTTTTTTTTTCTTTTTTATACTATTTCAGTGACTTTACGATAGCCGTGTGCTGACACTGGCAAAACAACAAAAAAATGCTGACAAAAAATGTAAACAAATTTAAAAAACATATAGTAACATAAAAGATGCAACCACAAAAATGAAATGAAGGCAATTTAGTAATAATATGTGGACACGTGAAAAAAAAAAAGCTGCAAGTTAGCATCACGCAATGAAGGTGGAACATGGATATTGACCATTGACATGGTGGCGAAAGAAGTAATAGTCATTAAAAAGCAATATCTGAGAGGAGAATGAGGGTGTGTTTGGTTTCCCCTTCAACTCATTCTTCCTGAATCCCTTAAATTCTTTCTCTCATGCATGTAAAATAATGTCCTAAACATGAAAATGCATTTATACAAAACAGAAAGAGAACAGTACAATACAAAACAACGCAAGTAAACTCTAAATTAATACACAAGACTCACATTCATGTAAATGTGAAAAGTGAGTGAAATCACTGCACATACTAAATAATGTCATATAATTGTGACTGTATTGTAAATTCTCCGTCGACTGTAAAGTGACAATGTAAACAATGTATCTCCTTCGCACCTTCACAAGAATGATATGCAGCCCCGACAGCAAGTCCAAGCCGCTTCAGTAAACAAACCCATCTCCTCAGAATAGGAAGACATGGGACGGCCGTACTTAGCTTACATTGAGCTTGTGTTGTTGCTGCGATTTGTCTCGCCTCCTAGCGGGAGGGCAATTAACTGTTGCTTCTCAAAATTGTTTGTTAGCCATACGTTGTGCTACATTCATGTGCTTTTTCATACATGTTAAATAAAAGATGACTGAAAATGTTCAACACTGTATCAAGCGCACCAATTTTGTCTGCTCTCCGAGGACACGAGTGGTAAATCTTGCACCACATTTAAGCGTGCATCAAGCCACAGAACATCTTTTCAGGGAAAAAAAATGTTTCTCCCACATTCTAAGAACCTGGAAGGTATGTAAATCGGATACTCTGAATTGCCCCTCGGTGTGTTTGCGTGTGCGTGAATGGTTGTTTGTCTTTGTATGCCCTGCAATTGGCTGGCAACCGGTTCAGGGTGTACCCCGCCTCCTGCACCAAGACAACTGGGATTGGCTCCAGAGCGGCCACGGCCCTCGTGAAGATGCGCGGCTTGGATATAGGACGGATGGATGAAAGGCTACATTGGAAAATCAAAGCTCCTCCATGTTTTCTTCTTATGCGCTCTGTACTTATCCTTTCCAAATTGATGCCTCAGATAAGTAACATATTCAGTTGGAAAGGTTACATCTCCAAAAACAGGGCAATCACATTAAAAGCTAATGGGGTACATAAAATCAAGAGCTCATGGGTGACGATTAATCAACTGATGAAAAGTACATGGCTTAAATCAGGTTAGATCAAATTAATCCCCAGTCAGCCACTGTTCTACTCCTCCGGGCAATTTAGTGCAAAAATACAATTATGGTCTATGCGTTACACCTCACCAGTTCATCTCAACTCATGTCCCTTCTGGGGTACTCCACACCATGCTTGAGCACCTGATATCCCCCTCACTCAGAAGTATGATGATGTGGGTAAAGTATCTGTGCCAGCTCCTCAAGGATGTTGTTTTGCAAGCAAGATTGTCAAGAGAGGGACATTTTATTTATATAGCTCCAACCTACAAGATATGTTAGCTCAAGGCCTTTTTCATATAGTGCGCCCCTCACATAAGGCAGAAAGTCGACTCACATGAAGCAGAGACACAGCCAATTGCTATTTTTTTAGTTTTTATACTCAATACTGTCACGAGAAGAATGTGATTCAGACCCAGTCGACTCACATAAAGCAGAGACACAGCCAATTACTATTTTTTTAGTTTTTATACTCAATACTGTCACGTGAAGAATGTAATTCAGACCCAGAAGCACACACGCACACACAAATACGCTCAGAGAATTAAATACAACATATGAAGTGACCATGAAAGGAAAGTTGGTGTAGAGAAAAGGGAGCGAGGCATGTTGAACACATTGTCATCCCAATCATACAGCGAATAAAGGGATTTTTCTTTCCGCCTGCAATCATTGGGGAATTTTTCCAACAGTAGATGTGGAAAAGAAAGTTTCAAGAGAGAATTATGAATAGAGAAGAATGCATTTAGTCGCCAATACAGAGAACGACATCGGTTTCTGGCTCTGCGTTGTTTCTTGTTTATTTAATTGTTCAGTCACTTTCAACTGGAACCTCATTGGGCATTTGTGGTGATGTTGGAATGAGAAACAAAATTCTTGAGTTATTGGCAAATGGATGACGCCAACAGACACTTCATAGACATCAAAGGAAGAAAAGCCAAAAAAAAAAAAAAACATGAAAATGCTGTGGGGAGTCGGAGGCGAAATGGTGATACATGGAGAAAATTATTAGAAGATGTGATCTGATGATCGACAATTTCAGAGTAATTTTTGCACTGTGATCTTGATTGTTGTGACTGAAGAGGACCACAATGTCATTTATTAACAATTTCCATGAATTGCCTACCTGCGGGCCAATTGCATCCCACTTTCAAATTTTCACTGGCCCGCAGCCTCTGTTATCAAATTAATAATATGTGGCCGACTAACACTATTGACCACAGTATTAAATACATATGCACAAAAACCGACCATATTTTCACATCCACAGGGGTCTTTCAAAATTCTTAAATTATTGCCAAAATTGTCAAGGCATCTTATGAAAATTTGTAAATGTGGCGTTGAGTGAGCGGCATTGATGAGCGCTCTGCTTGATTGACTTAAAAACTTTCCTGCCCGCATATAAAATGTGTAAAAAATCGACGCGATAGAGCAGCACTTGGAGTTGGTTGGTTTAGTCTACCTTCAAAATGTAGGTGTAGGGATGTCATCCATGCCATGTTACATGCAGGGATGGGAAATCCGGGTCCATAAAGTAAAAACCCTGCCATAGTTTGGCTTTAGCCATAGGTGCTTCTAATCAACTTGCAGTCAAATGAGCTCATTAACTTACCCTGTTAAGTGAAAGCACATGTGGCTAAAACCAAACTGTGGAAGGGTTTTTATTTTTTGGAACTGATTTTCCCATCTCTGGTTACTTGTGCCATAAGAACATTTCATTTAGAAGGATTGGCTGACATCCTCACACAGTTTGGCTTTGACTATGATACCGTGGCTTTACATAAAGCACTTCTAAACAATTTGTATTTAATGTTATTCGGTTCAAACAAATTCAGGCTGCATGGTTGGCCCACGCACATTTTCACCTAACTAAATCTGGCCCTCTTTGAAAAAAAAGGAACTGGAGGAACTGTTTGCCCTTGCTTTCACAATCAAAAAAAGTCTCTTTGAGAATTAACTTAACGCTGAGTAACTATGATTGAGGACTTTTGAACCATCCCCTCATTCATCTTTTGTTTCCATCAAAACCTTAAAACTCAATTTAACACTAGCCAGTGACGAATACTCATACGGTTTTAAGAGGTTACTATCACTCAGACATTTGCCACTTACTCTTTTTTTTTTTTTTTTACCCCAAATTTGAAATGAAAAAAATACTTCTTTTTAGATGTTTTCAAGTTTCTTTAATTCGTGTCAGGGAAGGTATATTTACATAAGCTCAGTTGTATTAATTCAACAACTTCTTCAGTGTAAAGGATTTATGACCATTTAGCTGGGATAGGCACCAGCGAGCCTGCGACCCTTGTTAGGATAAGCGGCTATAGAAGATGGATGGATGGATGGATGTATAACTGGCCAATTTGATGCATTTACAGTTCTCTAGGTTTTCTGAGTCATGGGATTTCAAGTGTCAATACATTGTCTTTTTTTTTTTTTTTTTTTGATTGACAAGAGTCCATGTACACATCATGAGCTTCCCTTTTAAAAAAAACATACATTTTTGTGGCTTTGCCTCAAACAGCAGCTCAGAGTACCCACCCTTTTAATACTCCTTAGAGGGTGTGCTGGAAAGCGCATCCTCTGGGGACTCCCTCATTCTTCTGGGGGACTTCAATGCTTATGGAGGCAATGACAGTGAGACGCGGAGGGGCGTGATAGAGAGGAGCGCCCCCCCACCAATCTGAACCTGAGCGGTTCTTTTTTATCGGACTTCTGTGCTAGTCACGAAGTGTCCATAACAAACACAATGTTCAAACATAAGTGACTTTTCTCTTCCTAATATACTATTTACTGTGTGAAATGGCATTGAGTTTCTCACCTGATTCTTCATATATACAGTAGCTGTCAATTGAGACCCGCTTTGAAAAATCCGATTTGCAAAAAATATAAATCATTTCAGTTTGAAATG
Organism: Hippichthys cyanospilos; assembly: GCF_059441005.1. NCBI lineage: Eukaryota > Metazoa > Chordata > Actinopteri > Syngnathiformes > Syngnathidae > Hippichthys > Hippichthys cyanospilos. Next base: position 19,474,304 of record NC_142370.1, read on the forward strand.
ATCGCAAATGATATTTTGACTGCTAATTGATTAAAATTTGCTTAAAAGTAAATAATGTGCTCGGTTCTAAGTGGGCTTCGTTTTTTTCATTGGTTTGCACTTAGCAAGTAAGTTAGCCGTGTTGCCCTGAGTGCCAAATTGTTGCCATGTCTGAGGTGAATTTGTTTTGATTACTTTCTTTTTTTATTGATTTAAGTTCATTATTATTATTTGTAAGTATTAAGCCTTGAGGCCTTGTTTCTATACTGTTTGTTTAAAAAAAGGTAATAGATAGAAATGTTGGACCAAACATGATGAATAATCGTGATTAATAATATTCAATATTGACCAAAATGACTGTGTTTATTATTTTAGCCATAATGGTGCAGCCCTAGTTTATATGTGATGAAAGTGCGACACTACTGCAAACTTTGAAACAACAGCGATCCGGCGAAAAAAAGAAACTAAAATTGAAACAGATCACCTCCTCATTAAAGCAAGCACAGACATTTACTGCTTGTTAAAATAGCATTTTTTTTTTTAAGTTTATTTTTCTGACTGGCTGCTAATGAATGTGAAAGCAAGTCAAGTTTATTTGTATTGCTCCTAATAAAAGAACGTCTCAAAGGACTTCACAAACCCACAGATGATTAGTGCCATCGCCTATTTTGTGTATGTCAGGGGGCTGGTGAGCACATTATGAAATATTTGCAGTTTAACTTAACATATACAATATAGTACATACAGATACTGGTACAAATAGAAAGACATTGGTAAAAACCTTAGAAAACAATAGCTGTGTCTGTGAAGAATTCTTATTTGCACATTATCATCATTTTTTATGAAGACTTCTTTTATTACAAGGGTTCCCTTCTGCCTTTCAGCAAATACTAATGTATATATTCATTAGAAAACATTAAGTGTCTAAGCTGGCCCTTCCTCGCTGTACGTGTTTGTATTAGACCCAGTCCCTTGTGAGTGTATAATGAAGTACCCGGACGTGCATGATACATTTTAATACTACAGCATATTGCACACATGGTGATGTGTCAGCAACAAACTAATCCATTCCCATCTTTATTCGTATCATTATTCATCTCTAGGAAGTCTCACATAACGACCACCAAGCAGATCGTCATGCTTTTGTCTCATACGTACACCAAAGGGTTCGTAGGTACGTTTATGTGTTACATAAGCATAAAAAGAAGACAAAAGAATCAAGGATGAGCTCATCCAATGATGCTTTAACATCCACTGACTGAATAGCCTAAAATGCAGTGTCAGTCTCGTGTATTTCACACTTAGGCCTTCAGCGACTCAGTCCGACTGGAATTAATACCCCTCATATTGCCACGGCTGGAGAGATGAAACATAGAAGAACACATACTGTACGTATTACTGGGTGTTGCATCACCTTAGACGTGTATAACACAGGCTATTTTACGGAGCATTTAAACATCAATAAACCCGCATCAGCAATTAAAATGTATCACTATACATGATACTGTCAAAACTTAAAAATTTAAGTGAATTTAAACAAAACAAAATGTCATTTAGTCCACAAAAACAGGTAAGCTTTAACAAGATTATACGCTGAGTTACAAATCATAGTTTAAAATAAGAAACACCACAAGACAGTCATGGAACCAACTATTGATTCAAAATAGTGAAAAAAGAGAACAAATCTTTTTCATTTGTTCTTGAGAATAGGCCTGCAGGCGACAGCGACACATTGACACAAATCCCTTTGAGGAATTCCACTACAATCACTTGGTTGTGCAGTTTGTCTGTGCATTTCAGTTCCAACAATAAATCCAATACCGGCCATTGCTGAAAGCCACGTCAGTCCAGTCCTGTATCTGGCATATGTTTTAATTTGTTTTCAAAAAGGCTACGAATGGCCTCTCAACAGAAGCAATGGACACAGGGTGTTTGTCACAGCCAAATGGCCAAGCTTGGTTGACGTGCATAGCACAGCCTCCCATGCTGAGTAGCCAATCACAGAGCGTGTTTGTCACGTTCAACATGAGGCCTTCTAGCTGGCCTTAGTGTCTCCAACTAGTGGTCTGATTGGCTATCGCAACTATCTATTAACTACATGTTTGCATTCACTTACTGTGCACAAACGCCCGCACTGTTGATTCTGAAGGCCTCAGGCAGATTTCATACAGCCTGGCAAGACAACTTAGCTATATATCAGGATAAATCCATTTAAAATAAAATGGACTTTTATTATAATTATGATAATGACGTCAGGTTATGTTAGACTACCAGAGAAGGCCTTGCAGGCCCTGACAGCCATCTATTGTTGGAATGTTTCTAGATGTGTGTTTTGCCAATGTGTGTTTGACTGTTAACCAACCTGTGTTTGACTGTAAACCAATCCCAGGTTAAATCAGCCTTGCCACCAAAGTCAGCGAGGAGAGGCTACAACTCACCCGCGACCTGAATGAAGACAAACGCTATGGAAAAGGGATAATTGGATAAAGAAAAAAAAATCAACAGAGAAAGAGGAGAATGTACAACACACTCTAGCGTGTAGATTGAAACCTTGACTCTAGACCCCTTCTTTTCTTTTCCCACTCCTGCCATAGTTATCGAATGAATCAGTTTGCTGAATAACTATTTCCGCATTAACATGTCCTATTGCCCACTTCCCTAATTTGTTATGCAGGAGCCAAGCACCGGTATTAAATATTAAACTCAAGTGCCAGGGAGAGAAGCTATGTCACCTCTGAAATTGTATATATGAGTGAAATAAATTTACATGAGCACATTATATATGCCTCTCCTATCCATATACATAAATATTAGCAGAGGATAAAGAGCAGATAGGAGATATGAGTGCAAGCATTTACAATACATAATTTGAGTTGTTTACCACTGTTGACATGACTCCATTAGCCTGGTGATGCACATGAGGATATGTTTGGATATAGTTTCTAACAAAGTCTGCAACATTTTATCCTATTTTGATTTTCTTTTTCAAGTATTTTAGTGTAGGGCTGGGCAATAACTCATTGACGATTAATTTGTCATTTTAAAGCTCGACAATTTGAAAAGTTGAAAAATTTTGAAATTGTGATTTTCCACAAGCGTCACAAAGGTTTACATAAAAAAAAAAAGACTTGAAGTAGTCAGTAATAGTCTTACTTATAAGGGTGACATTACTATGGTACAATGTAATGCTAAAGAAAGACTGTAAAAATATATTTGCTCAGGAGTGCATTTATTTAAATTTACTACCAGTGTTTGGGAAAGTGCATATTTATTATTGTGGGCTTTCATTTACTGTAGTTTTCAAAAGCTTGTACAGAGATTTTGTAGCTCACGTGTAAGTATTGTTGTATGCCACTATTCACCCCACGCTCAAGGCTTAGCGTGCAAATTGTGTGTCTGATGTGTCCCTCCTCACAATTGTGTTTGTTGTTCCCCGCTCAAGTCTGCCCTTCCCAAATGCTCCTATATTGTGAGGCAAATTCCAGACGCGTTTGTGCCAATACAAACTGGTTTAGTGTGGCCCCTTTTGAGTATTGTGAATGGAAAAACATGAAAAGCAAATGACTTACATAAAGCCAGGACCTTAGACCTTGTTAAAGTAGCAAAATTGATTCAGCTTGATCAGTATAAAGCTAATCCAGTAGAGCAAGACTGAACACCTAAAACCATCTGAAAAAAATTGTTTCTCAGTGTTCCTAATGCTCCAAATTCTAGAGTTGGCAAGGACTAATTCCTTAGTTGTGTGGATTTCAAATTTTAAACAGGCATTTTGTGCTAGAAAGCGGCATGCCTCTCATATGATCATATTAAACATTTTATAAACCCACTCCTGAAAGACTTCTCTTGAGCAAAATACTGTTACTCGGGTGTCTCCACTGGCACAAACAGAAAAGCGCCAAAACAGTATAATTAAATGCTATGAATAATTTAAAATATGTGCTTGTAAATGTGAAGCAAAATGTAAGTATTGTTTTTTTTTTTTCCTTTTGCATTTTTGTTTTTTTTTTAAAATCATGCCAGATTATTAGGTTGCCCCATTTAACTGGCACAGGACAGACAGGGATTTACACTGCAACCGGGCAGCATTGTTCTCAAGTCAGGATGGATGGCTAATGGAAGCCCACATAGCTTTTATTAGCTGTGAAATCCAATGGCATCAAATATTAAACACTTCATTATGGAACACTGCTTGCCTTGTTCCACAGAACAGCCACTTAAACTTACAACAGCCTGGAGAAAATAAAGAGGAAAGCAATGTAAGATGACAGCAGTAATTATTGGGAATCTATTTCATAAGATGTGTTTGTCATGAGGAAATTACCCTTGTGTGTGTGAGACGCCTGTACACTTTTGTGCAAATATCAACATGCCAGTCAACAACCGGCAATGTTAATAATTGATTACAGTATACATTAGAACGACAACGAGTCTTCACAGTACAATGTGATTAAAGTAACAATAAAAAAAAATAATTGAATTTCTATCACAAAACTCGCCTGCATCAGCAAACGATTCTGTGCTGCTTGTATACCATGGTGTTATGATATAAACATTACTTATCTAATCAATATGATCTGATTTCTGAAAAGCATGTTACAACGGCAGGAAGTGCTAACTTGATTCTAGGGAAAATTATACATAAAAAAATCATAATCTGCCTAGTTAGAGTTTTATGCTGATTAAACATAAAATGGTATTTTGATTTCAAAATTCAGTCACGGGTAGTTTTATACTGGCTTGTCAAGTGTTTTTCCAAACTCTGACACTCTAGATCACATGTGTTTGAGTGTCGAAACTCGTGTTTCTTCGGTACGGAGTAAATCTGGCGGTAATGGAAGAGCATAATCTGACAAGATGGCATTATGAAACTAAACACACAAACAAAATTATGGGCGTGAAACAAACTCTACAAAACGTAGAAGAATTATTACGAAGTCCTAAAACTCGGCAGGCTCTATTCAGAAAAGCCAAATCACCAAACAAGGATCCTGTCTCAGCAGAAAATCTTGCAAAATTCAACCGGCCTTTTACACGGCGGGATTTTATCGAAAACGTTATGTTTCATACTTCAGTATGTGGAAATTAATGTCTTTAATGTACTTTAGTAGAGATTGCCCGGACTCTTAAAAAACATGAAAATGCATCCCTGGCATTGAATTAGTCCATATATTCTTTTGAATTGTGTCAAAATGTGTTTTGTGTCTACAACTGCTTGCTGACGAGGCAATGAAGCCAGCAAAAGCAGCATTTTATTTTATAATGCTGCTTTTGACTAAATAAATTGGAAATCGACCGCAGTTTGTTATAAGGAGGTGTGCAATTTGCATTTTTTTATTTTCTAAACTTCAGTATAGCTGAAAAGTAACAAATACATTAGTAGTCAAATTGATTCTGTTGATGAATAAAAAGGGCACTTATTGAGTATTTAAATTTAATTTGCGCTAATCCCTTTTATTTTTTGTTTTGTTTCTGCAAGTATTTGCAATGTCGGTCTTTGGAGAATTTGCTTTCTAAAAGGGGTCCTTGACTCCAAAAAACTCGAGAACCCGTGCCATTGAGAACCCACGTAGGATTGTACAGAAGATGCAAACGACACAGAGGAAGGCCGGAGCGAGCTGGGTTCGATCCGATTTGAGGTGGACGTGCTAATGACTCTTCCACTGAGCCGCCCTGTGACTTTAATCGATAGTATCCAAAAAAAAAAAATAATTCACCATAACGTGACTGAAAACAGACAGCAAAGGAAAGAGAGTCAAGTGTGGGAAAGTGGAAGGCCAGTCGGAGAATGAGATGGTATTGCAGAAGAAACGGACCAGACATTGGTTCGGTCACATGAGTGAGAGTTCCGCCGATGACCGAGGAATGATTTATCCCGGTACACGCTTCTGTGAGCCAGAGCATCAGTGGCTAATAACATGAGGGAACAAACAGAGAACAGACTGATAGGAGCTTTGCCTCATATGCCACGTATTTAAAAGTTGACCCTCAGGAATCAAGCAACGGATAATTCTGTATCGACCAAAGCAATCTCGTCTCTCTTTGACCACTTGCAAAATAGCATAGTAATGACATTCTTTTAATAGTTGTGTGTGTGTGTTTCTATTTACACATGTAGTACAGTTAAAAAAAAAAAAAAAAAAAAAAAAGTAAAATCAAATTCAATGTCAAACAAAGTACCCGGCTGCCCCAGGCGGTTAAATGGTTTTATTTCATTCAGTGTTTGGCATCTGACCCCTAGAAACTGGAACAACCTGAGCCATGATTGAGATCATAACCCTGAAGCTGTAAAGCAAACTGTGAAAGCGTACGCTCCTGTAAACATACAAAAGAAAGTGCTGGTTGAACGTAGCACAGGCCTTTGCTTGACGGTCTTGGCTTTGGGAAACATTTTTCCTTTTTATCGAGCAATTTCCATATTAAGATGATAACAACAGTAATGGGATCGCAGATATTATGCCCTGGGCCATGTGAGCCACTGTAGATAAAAGTGATGAGCAAGGGAAAAAGGAGACGTGTGGAATGAGAGATGGACTAGTTGAATTCATGGTTAAGAAAAACGCGTGGCTGATACAGAAGTTCTGTCCTACCTCGTAATGAAGGAGGTGATGAGCGTTTCGGAGTGAATTAGCTCGGGCTTTATTTATAAACGACCTTGAAAGCATGGCAGAGCACAGTACTGCCGTTTAAGGCTCAATCAAAAAAATGTACCTATCGATGTGTTTACAACTTCCCTGAGTGAGATGCATTATGAATATGTGAAGATTTAATCAGCATGTGATGAAACAAAGCGTTTCTCCCGCTACTGATGAAAAACCATGTCTTGTCTCGCGACAAATATTAGGCATTATTCCAAGTTAACAAGTCTTGACCTCAAGCTGTAGTGGATTATGGTTGTGTTCTTTAATACATACACTGGACAGAGCTGATAATGAAGTCATAAAGAAAAACTGTCCATTGCTCTCACATCACTTAAAGCAAGCAGAGATGGGAACAATCGATTTTCTCCATGGCCCTCCATCTCGCCTGCAGACTGCCAACTATGTGCAAGGAAACACACCGGCCCCATTTAGCCATTGGGACCCTTCAAAAAGAAGGAGTGGGAGAAAGAGAAGGGGGTGAGGAGGGCATGAGGTCTATTTGTGCCCGGGGGTCGTCTTCCAGGACGCCGCCTGCTCATCTGAAGTCCTGAGACTGGGTTAATAAGGATGAAAATAGATCAAGAGACTTGCAAAGTAACAGGGATTCAAAAACATGCATATTACAAATAAGAGTATACACATAATTTTCCTTTGATAATAACTGAAATGGTGTCAAACATCTGATCATTTGAAAGCAACCCTGAAACAAAGTTGTTTTTATTCCAGCATTTTCCCAAAGTTCAATTACATGACAAATTATTACTAATAACAATTTATTTAAAAAAAATAAAAAGAGAAAGCCAGGGTGCTTGGCTCTGCCATCTGATAAGTGCCGCACCTTATGTGTAACATAAACTGAATGAATGTCTGGGCATGTTATTCAGTATATACAGTAAATAAGCGAGATCGCTCATCTCATATAAACTGTTCCATTGAACCAACGTTATGAGTATTAATAAAATAACAGAGGTGGCATCTTACTTTTTTTTTTTTTTTTTTTGCTGGTTTGACAGCAGGTGGGTATGTTTATTTTTTTCTTTGATCAAAAAAGAAGAGAAACACATGATAATATTGTAAAGATTAAACGTTCATCTGCAATATGACATTAGAAACACTTTTGCCATTCACATTAAATTGTTATTTATTCAAAGTATTTTTCGAGGAAACATGTTCCCATGGTAACAGAATTGAATTTAAATCTGAGCATGACTGACATTTTTTGATACTTCAAGAGGATATGCTGGAAGACGATATATGAGATGAAAAATGGACAACATTTATACAATAAGTATGATGTTTGCTTTACTAATATACAGTATGAGTAATATTTTAGTCATTTGAGTTGCTTATTTCTGCTAATCCTTGCCACAATCTGTTAGTCGCAGCGCTTGATTTGCAGCAGCTCCGTTGTGACAAGGCTTCAAAAATTCAATTCAATTTGTGGTTCTTTTTTTCCCTAGCTCTGTGTGTGTGTGTGTGTGTGTGTGTGCGTGTGCGTGTGCGTGTGTGTTTGCGTGTGTGTTTGGGGCATGTGTCTATGTCTTTATCCATAGTTTATAATAATGCTCATGCAGGTAAAGTGTACAGACAAAGCCACACGTTAGTGACGTTAACAGCACCACAGTCCAATTAAGCTACTCATACTATGTGACTAGTTTTACATCTCAACTATTTACGAGTACAGGTTCTGGACCGGGTGGTTAATTATGGGACTTTCATTGAAGCGCTTTCCTCTGGCGGGCAAAGGATAATTAATATTTATAGCATTCAAAAATCAGCCCCACACTGAGCACCCTGGCAGCAATCAGCTCACATTTATAATACCCCAATCCAGATCAATTGTGATTAGCATTTCAAGTGCTTGCTAGAGACCATAAAGTCTCTTCCTGAACTTCTCACTGATCCCAGAGATGAAGGCAGAAACCGAAGGGAAGGCGCAGGAACAAAACACAGTTGACGCTAAGCTGACGTACAAATAAAACATTTGCTGTGCATAAAACAAAGCAAATGGAAGCTGACTTCTTGTTTGCACATAAAACACTTGACTTTCGAGTAGAACTACTCCTCCAGTATATCAATGGGTACATCAATAACTGTTCTGGGACTGATGACAAAAACAGCTAGGCAGGAATTTGCGAGTGACATTTGCCAACATTAAAGGAGGGTTTGGAACTCTGGTGCGCTCGGTTCGGCTTCTCTCCACGGTGCCATTTCATGAACCTTTGTGGATCGAGATCCTATTGTCTGCACAAAAAGATGAAGCGATCTGCTTATCTGGAAATCCGGAGGGAGCAAAGGTGTTTGTTTCCACAGATCGAAGTAATACACAGGAGAGAATGGTAACCTTCTGAACGGCAGATGCATGGGTGGGTGCGGTGTGTTTGCTAGTGTGCTAATGTGCGAGAGAAAGCCTTTGTTGGCCTTCAAGCCACAGCCACAAATGTTCATTTGCCTCAATGGTGCGGTTTGTTCTTTCTGCATTCCCATTAATCACACTGAGCGGGCTGCATGGCTCCGGTCAGCTCCCCACAGAGACGACACAATACCCACTACAACCAATAGGTATGACTTTGCGATTCGGAAACAGGATTTTGCGCTTTGCCAAATCAGACCAGTAATTTGACAAACCATTTCGAGCGGTGCCATAGTAACGTGAGTGTGTAATGAGCTACAATTAGAAAATCTGGTCACTCAAGCGATAAGGAGCAATGATTGAATGCAGAATATATTATTTTCCTTCTTAATTATTATTCCTATTTTTTATAGTTCAAGAGTAAAGATTTGAGACAGCAAACTTCATCCCCTGAGCGGAAAGCGCAGCATCTGAAAAACATGTAAATGATATACATCAGCATTCTGGAAGAAATGGCTGGAAAGAGGTAGAGAGGAGGAGCAAGTCCTTTGGGGAGCAAAACGCTCTTAGCAGCTTTAGTGAAAAATAATGACTCGCCAAATGGAGCACTTTAAGGATATTCACACTCAAACTCTCTTGGCTCACTCTGCCATTTGCTCTTGTCTCTGCCTCGCTCTTCACTTCACTGCTACATTGTCTGCTTGGCTCCCAGGAGGAATATCAGAAGGCTTCCAAAAGGCTCACAGAGGAACTTTTATCACTTTCCCTCTTGCACTTTGCGAGGTTTGTGCACACATACACACACAGGTAGAATGCGTACACCTGCAAATCTTCAGCATAGTGACCTTTTCACACAACTCATGTTCTTCATAAATATATGCTTTTCGGCGCTTGCTTTTCAGTGTGCTTGCAGTATCTGTGCCTGTGTGGTCCATACACGCACCGCAGTGCATATCTCTATCGCTCGCTTTGGCACTGCATAGCTGACCTTTCAATCCCTGCCTTGTCCCAGATTAGAACCGACACCACCCTCTGCTATCGAGCCAACTGATATGCATAGTGACAGTCGCACGCTTTACACACGTACACGATCCCAGAACAAAACAAAATCTGGTGATCATCCGCTTTCTATGAAAATGGGGCGGGGGGGGGGGGGGGACTTTCAGCACTGGCAAGTGGAAAGGAAACACGATAAAACTCGAGTCTGAACAAAAGCTTGATTTGCCATTGCATTGATTTGTTTGCTGTTAGTCATTTAATTACTGCAAAGTTGCCCCGCCTCGCACCCCCTTAGCATTTCTTACAATAAGTGTGAAATCATCTTTTTGAATGCATTACTTAAAACAGCTTACAATATACACTCAAGAGAGCTCTGACAACGCCAGGAAAGAACTCATTGACTCATCTTCATGCAGAAATTGGACAACTTGTAATTGGTTGGATTCTTGGTTTGACAAATAACCCCACAAAGATTAAGGTTCACAAAGAATTGCAAGTCACACTCCCAACACTTGAAATAAACAGATTGTTAATTGGTGAATGTTTACATCATGCAATTAAGCGTACAATGAATCATGGACACTGGACAGCATTTGAAGTCCTTATTGCAGCATTTTAGAACTTTCAGTTGTGGTGATCATGGGTGGAAAAGAAAACGAGGGATCACAGCGTGAACACCGATATCAATAACTTTTGTTAACAGTTAAACATGGGCTGAGGTATGCGTTTATAGTGATTCCCTTTCTTTTCAAAACATTTGATTTTGCTTTCAAATTGGGCTACGCAAAAAATAGAATTTTAATAGCGATTACGATGTTGGCTGTCACAATCAATTTAGCTGATCCTCGGTGATATGAACATTTCAAAAATGAAGCACTCTTTTCTTTTTTTTTTTAAATTACAAGTCAAATAAAATTATCCTACCACCAAGGGGCAATGTTTCCCACGTTTGCATGAAAAAAGCCTCAGCTTTTTTTTCACCCTAATATATTATTTACCTGTGTGAAATGGCATTGAATTTCTCACCTGATTCCTTAATACATAGAGTGCTATCTGTCATTTGAGACGTATTTTGAAAAAGGTTAAAAAATTGGAAAACATTCAAAAATGACATTTTGACTGGTAATTGATTGCGTGAAAATAATTGTGCTTGGTTCTAAGAAGGCTCATCTTTTTTCATTGGTTTGCACTCAGCAAATAAATTAGTAGTGTTGCGCGGTGTGCCAAGTTTTCAGCATGTCTTGGGTGAATTTCCTTTAATTATTATTTACTGTATTAATTTACTTTATTATTCTTATTCTTATTATTATTCTTATTTATTATTATTATTATTATTATTTCAAGTAACAAGCCTTGAAGCCTCGTTTACATACTACTTGTTTTAAATAAGGGCACCAAGTACACATGCCTGACCAAACATGATGAATAATCGTGATTAATATCGCGATTTCAATATTGACCAAAATAGTCGTGATTATTATTTTGGCCATAATCGTGCAGCCCTACTTTCACAGAGGTTTAATGGAACATGTTTTTAAGTCACTCTTTGGTAGATTAGGTTATAAAAACAACACACTTAAACAAAACAGTGCATCTACATCAGCATATTAGATTATGCCCTGGTAAATTGTATAAAATAGCACAATGAGAAAATGAAAATGCTCAGAAGAAAATATGTAGAAATGTAGTACAAAACGTATTGTGAACTTACAGTGAAAAAAAACAAAACCTTTTCAACTCGTCAGTCACATGGGAGGAATATTTATCTTAAAAGTGCATAGTTGCAGTTTGTTACTGCCTTCAGTAATGGAGATGGGCAAGCCAGGTCCAGAAAGTAGGAACTTGGCCACTGTTAGCTTTAGCCACAAGTACTCCACCTAAAATAAATATTCCTTTGAAATTCCAAAGGAAATTGCCTCAATCCAGCTCTGCCAAAAAAAAACAAATAAAATTGTTTCATATTGCAACATGTGAGGACAAGGAGGCGGGTAAAATTATTTCTTTGATTAGAATTGTTTAAACGCCTATTTATTCATGTGCAAGCTTCGGAAAGCACATCCTTTGGGAGTCCTGAGGTCAAAGACATTAGCTCCCTGTATTGAGTGAGTGCAGAGCATTTAAGAACTGCCAGTTATGAACTCTGATGTCTCTGAGGATGCAAGTCTGAGAAGCACACGCAGATAAAAGTACAATATGAGCTTTTTGGCTCAAGTTCACTTAATTAAATATCTACTTTCACATACAATGCATTCTGATGCAAATTCCTAGGTGGCAAAAGGCACCCATTTAGCACTACACTGGATAAATTGCATAAAACACACACACACACACACACACACACACATACACAAGCACGCACACGCACACGCACACGCACACACTAAAGACTTTACAAATTGATGTCCACTGGGATATAAATGCAAATTTCGTTTTAATTAAAGTAGGATATGCAGGCTTGGCACCGAATATTTATTGTTAATAAAGATGTTTTAAATTGCTTTTATGTTTCATGCTTTTTCTGAATTCCCATGGCTTTATATCAGAGCCATGATGGTCTTAGTAATCAAAGCTCTACTTGTTATAAACACATCAATACAGTATTACTATAAAGACACAACATTCATAGTTGCTGATCCAGCTGATTTGGCCTACTGCTTTAATTATGAAAATAGTTTGGGTACATATTAAATGTTTACATCTTAACCAATCATACATTGTTTATCCTTGTGTGATATTTTCAGGACAGAGAACAACTCATTCACACAAGGCTTAAGTCATATGATGTTAGCAGAGATGTAACTCGCAATCAATATGAGCCTTTACGAAAAATCTCCGACCGTAAAAAAGTGAGGTTTTACTGTGTCCGTCGTCACACGGTTAAGTGTTTTCCCATAACCTGAACGAAAACTGGTGCGATAAAATACTTGTTCACCTATTGCTTTCAACAAAAAGAAAAAGTGAGCCTTGGTAAACATTTTTCAATTTCCTAATACAAAGCTGCTTTTGCTATCTCAAAATCTACCTCTGATATTGTGGCAGTGTTTAAAAAAAAAAGATTGATCAGACAAGGCCACAGTGGAAATGTTTGTCTATTGTCAATTAGAAAAGGTATTTCAGCTGACTGAAGCTCAAAAAAAAAAGAAAAAACAATTATTAAAGCATATTTTAATTCTCTTAAATACACTGACTGCCAGTAATTGTTACACTGCACCAATTTTAAGAGCCTTGTCTAACTTCACCGGCAAATGGCTGCCTCTTGAAGGGAAAAACAAGATGCATTTAAAATTCATGGGCTGTGTTGACACCCTGTGCCACAGCTGGTTCAGTCACTAAATGAACGGGTATGAAATTAAACAAATTAATTCCGCACTTTTGCTGGCTGACAGCTCTGCTATGTGTCACTATAGCTTAGCGTGCAGCAAGGAATGAGGATGGGAGAGGCACGGTAGAGGAGCAAAGCCTACAAGTCTGGTGACAACTGTCAGCTATGACGTTTGACACTAAGCCTGAGGGATGCCATCACATAAAAAAGATATACCTGGAGATGCCAAACAGACAAGGAGGGATTGGGGAAGACACGGGAAGGAATAAAGACAGGAAAACAATACAAATAATAGTGGCCAGGGAATGTGGAAAGGAAGATTCAAGTGGATGGTAGTGGTGGGGTGGTTATTGCAAATTGCAAGTAACTGCTGCTGATGTGCTTCCATTTCAATTACGCACAGCACAATTTCACAGGTCTGGAGCTAATGTGTCGCTGTCAGTATCATTTAAGCTTGCTCTGCTGTCTCACACAAAACTATAGGCTTCCGTTTACAATCTAATACTCCAACTCCCACACCTTCCCCATCACTTCCACTCTTTCATCTCTTTCATTGGCTTTTGAATAGTTAAACCTTTGGGTGTAATTATGGAATATTCAGCTATTTCCACTGGTAGCGTTAGTGTACAGACCATGACAGTAAATGAGCTTCTCTACGTTAAGTGGTCAAACCTGCTCACTCATTTCAACTCAGGTTCATTTGCTTTTCGTCATTGTGGTTTCCCTATTTATAAATACAAGGGCTACATGTACTGTAGGTATTGTTCAATATATGCAATTATATTACATCGTGCGAAAAAAATGGAGCTATTGTAACAACAACAAAAATAATAATGAGAATAATAATAAAATGTGAATGCTACATTAACAGAAATCAGCTGAGGAGAGGCCCCAAGACAGATCCCTGGGGTACACCTGAATTGATAGAGGAAGGGAGGGAATTGAATGATTTTTCATGGAAGAATGGAGGGCGGCATAAGAAGTAATGTGAGAACCAGTTCATTGAGATGAGGGTGATGCTGATAAAAGAGACAGGAACAAAATGTCAGCATGAAACAATAAATTGCATTTGCGAGGTGAGCAAGCGGCAAGTCATTGCCTGCATTTGCAATACAAAAAGATCAGAACACGACAAACATATCTACATCAATAATCTTCTGGCTTTTGTATCAAAAGTCAGCTGAATTACCTCTTTTTTTAATCAATTTGTAAACAACCATGCATGGGAGAACAGTAGTTAGGCGCTAGCGTGCAAGATTCACATAACGTTTAGCACTACATGAGCAAGATGAAGATTTTACTAGATTTTACAGAGTTTGCTCAAATCAGACCAAAATAGGATACCAGTTGAACAAGTTTTTGTTTGTTTTTTGTGCCTTTTTCTGTATTAACTGTTTCAGTGAGATCAATCGTATGCTCCCTTTAACACAAAGACACACTTCAAAAGAGAGAAAATGGCAAATCCTTCCTGTCAACGTTGCTACCTTGACCTTCACAAAAGTAGCACCATTTTGCCTGAAATTCAGTAGTATAGACTTGCTATCTTGTGTTGAAGAGGGTTGAGAACTGAAACAAGCAAAATGAATGGTATGGTGGACTGGTGAAAAATTCCTGCCCCTGGGAAAACTTGCTAATTTGATTGGAGTTCCATTGAAGTCACTGCGTATAGACAAAGGCTAATCAGAACACACACATGAACTGTGAATACACCAAAGGATGTCATTTAAAGCTAGACCATTTAAAGACTTACGGTTCATTAGTGGACCTGATATCAAACTCGCTTTTATTCAGTATTCTGACAGTGGATAGTTGCTGAAGTCCAACAGCCTTCACCCTGATGGGTGAGAGGGGTTAAAAGAAAGGAGAGATAAAGAGGTGCACGGGGAGTTTAGATGATTATTATTCATTTGGGCCACGTTGTGAATAATTCATATCTATGAGGGGCAGCTCTGTCTCTACAATGAGGCACAAGTCACACTTTGAAAGACTTCCAGTACTTTAAAAGACTTTCTAATCTTAAATGTATACTGATACCAATCTGCCAGATAAAGGTACCCCTGTAATTCATATCTTCTTGTATGCAAATATTTCTCCACACAATTTCAGGAAACCACCAAATGCAAGTTGTGTTTAACCCTGCCCCCATCTTGATGGGATATGACCAACATCAGCAACACTTGCAATATAGCACGCCGATTGTGGAATCACAGGCAAATAGTCGGGTGCCGTCATCCGGCGCATCACGGGCGCCTGAGCAGCTGCAAGAATCTGTCAAGGAATTGAGTGCTGACTCGGGGGAAAGAGAAGCAAAGGGGAAAGGGAAAAGCAGAAGTAAGATCCACTCATTCTGCAGTGGTTTGATAAGACTTTTTGTTTCATTATCTCTCTCACTCTCCCTTTCTCTCTGGGCCAAGTCCTGAGCTGGCAAGTAGACATAAAAAAGACAAGAATACACACATTCATGTCTGTGTGTGTCTCCGGTCTTCTGCCACGTTCCAAACACATACATGGTAGATATATTGGACGCTCGAATTTGCTCTTAGGTGTGATTGTGAGTGTGAATGGTTGTTTTGTCACTCTGCGCCCTGCGATTGGCTGGCAACCGGCCCAGGGTGTCCCCCATCACCTGCCCGAAGACGGCTGGGATAGTCACCACAGCCGTCTATGGGCAGTAAAATTGGTTGCCAGCCAATCCTAGGGCACAAAAGGACGAACAAGCATACATGCATCCAATCGCATCTCAGGAGCGAGAATGACAAAGTATCACGCGTGTAGTATAACATCACCACGCAATCGTCCACTGCCGCATGGACACAAATGTGTGCCTTAAACGCTCAAGTATGAATAATAAAGAAAAAATATATTATTTATTCTAAGAGGGACAGGGACAAGAGATTTTGATGAAAACTAAACAAAACGGTGTCGTTTGTTCCATATGTGCACCTGCAGTTAGCTTTGAGCTTCATTTTTTGCGCCTGTTTTTTTGCAGTCATGCAATCAACAGATTCCTCCCGCATGATCAAACGGTCCATCGGGATTGGCACATTCAGCTCCTCTGACTTACACAATTAAAGCATGTTGACATGTTTTGGAGAGAACAACCATTAGGCTGATAATTAACTTAAGTCTAGATCAGCAAGACCTTTCTATATAGAAAATATGCTAGTAAATGTGGGCTGAGCATGCTAAGTGTAGGCTACGTTCACAGAGGCAATTGCAAATATGCACTGATACGCCAGAGACATACACTTTGAGCCATTTTCATTTGATGGTCAATGAGAAATGGCATTCCTTTGTGAACTATCCTAAGACAGTTTAGGGAAAAGTCCATGTAGGGTCACTACTGCTAAAAACAAAAAAATCAACAAAGGATCGTTCACCAATAGAAGTCTAAGAATACACTCACTCCTGTCCATCTGCCAGACACTGCAGCCCTAAAGTTTGTTTTCTTTAGCTTGTTATATTGTCACACTTTTGAATATGCCCAAGTATATATTTTGTCTGTGAAATGTTTTCATGGGAATTATGATGATGGGCTCACTTATTAAATCAAGGAGAAAACAGAAGAGCATTACGCCTACGTGAAGCGAAGTCATGTTTCAATCTCAAGCCTCCCTGGTTGTGCTCAAGACTGAACCGGCGCTAAATGGAGTCTGACAATGCACTACAAACGACAGGCTCTTTGTGGAAGCCTTGGCTGACTGGATACTTGGATAGCTTTGCTGAGTGAGTGATGAATCCGATCCTTTGGGGTG
This sequence comes from Hippichthys cyanospilos, assembly GCF_059441005.1. Classification (NCBI taxonomy): domain Eukaryota; kingdom Metazoa; phylum Chordata; class Actinopteri; order Syngnathiformes; family Syngnathidae; genus Hippichthys; species Hippichthys cyanospilos. The sequence continues at coordinate 19,491,350 of NC_142370.1, forward strand.
GCCACTGAGAAGTTGTCATTTATAATCATGTCAAGTAAATGATATAAAATAACAGTTATTTAGGAACAGTAGCCCACGTCCACAAGATTGATTTGACTGAACTACAATGGAGGTTCAGTCAAACTACTGAATTACAATGGGGGTTCAGTTTTGAGGATGAACAACAAAGGGAGCTATGGTTTCAAAGATGTCTTATTTCTAGTCATAAATCTGATAGTTAGCCCAGATGCTTTTTTTCCTTTTTGCATGCTTGAAACAAACCTGGATGTTTGCAACCTCGTGCTAAGTTGATTTATGTAGCGAGCGTGAAAATGAGTTTGTGAAGATTTTAATTCTCTGGTCTTCAGGAAAGCTTGAAATGATGCAGTTTCTATTAGATGGGCGCATTTATTGCCTCACACGTTTGCTTGTCAGCTGTAGTTCAAATCCACTTTCATATAACTCCCCCTCCCCATCCCGCTCTCTCAGCAGATTCACTGTAATAGTATGAGCAGTGTGTGGGAGCTTGGAGTAAATGGAAGTGACACCCCACATACCCTTCTGGCTTCCCTCCAATAACCTCAGGACAATTTCCCATGCAGAGTGGCACCTCATCCGCGGCTTCCCACCTCTCTCTCAGGAGAAACCGCTGCTTTTTAAAGACCAATCTCAGAAAACCATGTAAATCCAAGCTGAAAGCAATTAGAGCTACAGAATATGATATGGTTCGATGCGCAGCATTCATTCTGTAACTTTGAGAAGTCACAGTTAAGAATGTTTACATTTTTACACAAACTTTTACAAGAGGGTATAATAGCTTGCGGAAAATTGAGCAAAGAAACCAAACAGGCCTCGTGAACTTGACTGGGAACTTGGAGAGAATTTATTAACCTACAGTACGAATACCATTGGCTCAATATATACATTACCTATATGCCACGTACTGTAATTACTTATAAATATAAGAGACCCCTCCTTTCAACATCCAGAAACAGATGCAGCAAACACTGTGCACTGCGTTTACTATACAAGTGCACCGCTAAAGGAAATGATGCTGTATATTGACTTCATAAGTGAAAAGGAAAAATACGGTTACTCTGAAGCCTCTCTCTGTATCTTTTCAATTACAATTACAACAAAGTGGCCAATCAGCAGATTGTATTGTTTGGGGAAATGTGGCAGATCGTTTTTTTCCTCACCGTAACCTGAGCAGAATGACTTGTTTCTTATTAGTTGTTATTTTCAAAATTATAGGCTTATGCAGAGGTGACTTCACTTACCGATTTGCTGTGTGACACTACCATATTGCGTCAGCAATTGGAGTCTGGGATGTGCACAGGAATGGGAAGACCACCTTCATTGACGGACTGTCTGTCGGTCCATCACCGACAGACGCCCATTTTGCTAATGGACCAATGAAAGACAGGAGCGCTTCTAAAAACGACGGAATAAGAGTGTTTTTCCTCCATCGTTGTAATAATTGGGATAGATGCTTTGTCAGATGTCCGCATGTCCGACGTTCCCGCTTGCTGCCGACGGAAACACAAGCCAACTGTTTTGCCTCCACAATCATGGGGAAGACTGCTGACCTGCCAGTTGTCCAAAAGACCATACTTGGCACCATCCGCTATGAGGGCAGGACATAAAAGGACATTGCAATGAAGGCTGGCTCTTCACAGAGCTCTATGTCCAAGCACATTAATCAACAAGTGAAAGGAAGGAAAAGATGTGACAGAAAAAAAAGTGTACAAGCAATGGGCATAACCGCACCCTGTTGAAGATTGTGATACAAAACCGAATCTAAAGTGTGGGGTGGTTAACAAAGGGTGGATTGCAGCTGTAGTCAAGCCATTCTTGAACAACAAACATGTCGCCTGGGCTGGACTGAACGGACTGGGCTGCTGCTGAGTGATCCAAAGTCATATTCCCCTGACTGTGGAAAGCAGGATGACAGAGTCTGGAGGAAGCGGGGGACGTCACAGAATGCACATTGCTTGGGGTTCGGTGTCAAATTTCCACAGTCAGTCATGGTTTGTGGTGCAATGTCATCTGCTGGCGTTGGTCCTTTTTGATTCCTGAAGTCCAAGGTCAACCCAGCCATCTACCAGGAAATTTGCTGCTGCTGACCAGTTTAATGGAGATCCAGATTACAATTGCTAGCACGACATGGGGCCTGCACACATTGCCAAAGCTCTCAGCAACTGGTGTAAGAACCATGGTATTCCTGTTCTCGACTGACCAGCAAACTTGCCTGATCTTAACCCCATAGAATATCTATGTGGTATTTTCGAGAGGAAAATGCAATACACCAGACCCAGCAATGCAGAACAGCTGAAGGCCACTTTCAGAGCAACCTGGGCTCTCATAACACCTGAGCAGTTCTACCCACTAATCAACTTTACCCCACTTTGTATTGCTGCAGTCATTCAGTCAGTCAAGAAGCTCCAACTAAGTATTGAGCACTATACATGTACATACTTTTCATGTTGATTCTTTTCAGTTGTCCAACATTTATAAAACTCCATTCTCTTTATAGACCATTCCTATTAGTCTTATTCTAATTTTCTGAAATACATTTTTCAGTGTTCAGTTATAAAATTATCGAAATTAAAAATTGAATTAACACTTACAATGAATCGGTCTGTGTGCAATTAATATATGCATAACACAAGTTTCACTTATTGAATAGTATTAATGAAAAGAATCAATCAGGACAAGGAAACTTTTTTTTTTTTCCCACTGACTTCACATTTCAAATAATTGATCTGTGTTGTTCACACTGCCGTCAAATGATCAAATACAGGTCGGATAGTGATGAAAAAAATTAGAATTGTGTCACTCCAGGCTGCGGTGTGGACTTAGCTTGTGTGTGTGTGGCAGGCAACCGTTATACAAAATATTGCTATGATAAGTCTACACAGGGTATCATTATTAAGACTGTACTTCAACCGACAAGAATGCCCACAAGATTGAATGTATGGTGTATTAATATTAAGGCTAAGCAATTCAGAAAATGATGGGATATAGTTATTAAATAAATAGAATAATACATTATAATGTCACACTTCAGTGTTTTGATTTTGATTTTTGGGATCTCCACAATAAATGCTTTTCAAAATTACAGATCACCTTTTTATATTATTTTCATTCTTAACAAATTCCTGTCAGAAAAATCAGGGGAGTAAACATTATGTATCCACTGGCAACAGATAAGCCAGTAAATCAACTTTATTTTATGTTGGGCGCAATTAAGGAAACAATTTCGATTCCATTGTTTTTTATGTTTTTTTTTTTTTTTTAATACAAGCAAAAATAAAATCAACATGATACTTTATCCATAAAAGTTCACTTAATACACAACTGGTGCAAAGAGGAGTATATGTATGTGCATACAGATGTTTCAAACCGTTTCCAAACAATGTTTTTTTGTTTTTGTTTTGTTTTTTTGTAAATCCCTGAGGGAGTCAGTAGAGAGAGTGGGCGCACACAGGAAGCGCTAATGAAATATGAAGGGATGAAGACGGCACACATGGTTCCTGCCAAGTACCCCCTGCTGTTTGACTCAGCCCATTTGAGAGAAAGGACTGAATAATATGTGCTGAAAGAAAAAGAAAAAGTACCCTTCTAAGCAATTAAACAATAGTTTCTGAGAACTGCACATGTCCATGTGACATTTTCTGTTCAACTACCTAGCTCTTTACTTAGGTAGCACCCCTTACTTCTCTCTAAGTGGAGCAGCATAAAAATGGCATTGAAAAACGTCAACCCTATTGCAGATGGCATTCAGCGGTGCCCCCTGAACAGTGGTTTCACGTTCGCTTCGGGGAAGATGCAGATCTCGCACGGCGCAACAGAACGACAGGGCAGAAGAGACAATGACCCGACAAACGGCTAGACAAAAACTGGAACTTAAATACAAGCAAAATGAATTTGGAGACGTGCCACACCTGGGAGGAAACGAAAGGCGGGGGGAAATGGATTGGCTGAGACACGAGCTGGAACACGTGGCTGACAGGAGAGACAAATCACACTAACGAGGGCTGACGCAGATGAACAGAAACAGAAACCGCAAAAACAGGAACTCGCAGAAATTCCCAAAATAAATCCACAACAAAAAACCCCAACAGAATATGACAGATCCCTTTTTCTCGGTTTTCTTGGTTAACCTATTGGAACCGATCGCGATAGGTGAAAACCACAAAGTAGCACTGATACATATATGTATATTGTACCATATTATTATAAAAGAAATCTAGGTAAGAGATTTCCAATGTTCCCGTGAATGTCTGCATGTTTACCAATCTTAAATCATTTTTTATCTATGCTAGTGGCAATTTCCTCCACAGTTTCCATCAATTTTCATCACTTCCATAGAGGTGGATCTATTTTTCCTGGTCATATTGGTGTTTCACTTATAAGATTGTATTCATCTATAAAATTACTAAGTCTATGTGAACATATTTTTTATAAATTTCTTGAGAATTGTGGTAGTAACGATACAGGTCTGTAATCAGTAAGTGAATGCTTCTCTTCACATTTATAAATCGGAATACTTTTTCCTAGCGCCGCTTAGCCTCACAAGGCGGGAGGACACCCTAATGGGTGGCACAGTGGTTGGTTGGTCTGTGGGTAAAATTATAAAAAATATTGCTATGATAAGTCTACACAGGGTATCATTATCACGACTGTAGATAGATAGATAGATAGATAGATAGATAGATAGATAGATAGATAGATAGATAGATAGATAGATAGCACTATAAACACAACAGCACTACACACAGGGGTGAACAGATGAAAGGGGGGCAAGTAACAGAATGTAATGACTATAAATGAGATTATTATCTATAAAAATTGTATAAGTATATCTAAGTATACCTAAACATGTATACTTTTAAAATTAGCAAAAGAAAAATAGCAATATAAATCAACATTCAACAACTTAATTATTTTTACAGCATTTTTTACGGGTTACGGCTTAGTCTAAAACAGAAAAAAATAACCCCAGTTCGCCAAGTAGCACTGGCCTACATCAGCACTTATTTACTTTTTCCAAGTGGCTCGAGATTAAGAAAGAAGCGAGGAAGATTGGGTCAGTATGTAAGAGGATGAGTAACAGCAACATCAATTCCAAGCGTGAAAAATAAAAAAAATAAAATACACTAAACTGTATCCTGCAAGGAAATGAAAAAAAATAGCAATCAACGTGTTAGTTCACAATCACTCCGTGTTTATATTTGTTACACACGAACAATGTCTATGCAGTTGGTTGTACATTAATCAGAGTCAGGAGACCATGGGCTCCTGACATGGGTAATGTTGCCGGGTTACGTGCTACTTTCCTGAAGAAATGTCATGACACCTTTCTCAAGCAAAGACGTGGGAGAATAAACGAGGCAGAAATCACAATACACGTGTGTAGGTGTCTGGCATGGTGAGCAATGCTGATAAAGTAAAGAAGGTTGTTGCAAAGAAGGCGACGAGCTGCACAAATGTACTGAGGAAAAGTAGTCTGAGGTCAACACCTGAAAAATAAAATTCTGTCCTGTTTTTGCTTAGGCTGCTCCTTCATTTGTACACCACTCGTAAACTACCGTATTTAACCTACCATGCACACATGCACATCATTTAATCTACCATGACATTCGTGTGGACAACAAAGTAAGAATTTCATAGTACAGAGACTTTGACTTTACTTAGGCAGCTGCTCATTCCAGCTGCCTGTGTTTTGAAGTCAAATTTCCAAAATTTGACCGTTTAATTCATAGATCAACACCAGCCCCATTCCAAATATGCGCCATCGGTCAAATGTAAACTGCCATTTATCCACATGTGTATCTACAGCACATGCCAAGTGCACAATGCTGTAGAAAAAAATGTGAGCCACTATGAATTAAATATTCACACCAACATCTTTATAGGCCAAAGTGAACTACAAATCAAAACAACAAAAGGTCTCTTGAAGAATCTGCTTGCGTCAACTTCAGTATGTGTAGACTGAGACACGAATGGGTGATGTCATCATTTCCTTCTTCCAAAATCTGCATCTTTAGTTGAATGTCAGGGTGCAAAATATTGAAAAGTATTTTCTGAGACCTCTAGAACCCTTTTACAATACATAACTGTCTTTATAAAGCATTTAGATAGATGTATAGCAGTTTAATAGCCTACTTTCTTGCAGTGGACACATAATCTCTCAGGGACAATACTCACCCACAACACAACCTGTTTGAATTGCTGCTATCAGGCAGATGGTACAAGAGTCTGAGGGCTAGGACTGTGAGGCTGTCTAACAGCTTCTACCCACAGGCCATCAGTATTCTGAATTAATCGCTCATGCACTAATCTTCCTCATCACTAGTCACTTTACCACATTCACGTATGCAACTTACGAATCCTGCACAGTGCAGGAAAGCTGCCAATAACCACATGATAGATTGCCCAATTAAAATCTTAGTTTTTAATCTAACTATAGTTGATAACTTTCTACAAATGACGTATGTATTGCAAAACATATTCACAATGTAAATATGATTTTAAACGGACCTGATGAAAACTTTTGCACCCGGCCTTTAATCAGATTTTATTAGATGACTATTTGTTTAGCTTCATTGTATTTTTAACGAACTGCTTCTTTTTTTTTTTCTTTTTGGCCTTTAGGTGTTAAATTTCTCTTGCTTATAGGTTTTGTCTTCATTGTTTCTCATCCTTAGAGATTTTCTCAGGGCATTTTTTTAATGACAGTTCTGGAAACTGAAGCTGTACACAGCACAGAAGCTCCTACATATCTGTAGAAGCTTGTTGAATATGTTGCAATATCAAAGATTGTGAAGATAACCAACAAACCACTACACTCAATGCACTACATAGCACACACATTTTCTAATGACACAATTTGGGGGAACCAAAGCATATCTATATGTGAGTTGTGGGCAGTAGCCTTGTAGGGTGTGTGTTGGGGGGGGGGGGGGGGGTGTCTTGGTAGTGTAAAGCCTACAAGGATTGGCTGGTATCCAGTTTGTTACTCATGGCCTCAGCTCCACAGTGACTGCAACGCAATTTCTTCCAATTGACCTCACTGCCACTGGCACAATCACTCTCCAACGGTGACACAACGGCCGTGGAATACGGAGCAGTCTACGCTGAAAGGAGGTGGGGATTGAACCAACCGAGAAGCGGAAATTAGATGAATTAGAGAGCGAGGGGGAGGAGGCACGAGGAAGTGAAAGAGTGAATTTATTCGGTGGTGTAGTGGCAGTGACAAAGCACAACCATTTAGAGAATGGCTCAAGAGGAAATTACGAGCATTACAGCCAGCCCAGGTTGTGTCCGCAGTTTTTCTGTCTGGCCTTCAGTTGTTTCAGTCTAACTGCCGGCAATAATGAAATGAAAATGTCGCACTACAGTATGAAGCCACTGTACAATACAGTACAAATACACAAACACACAAGCTCAGACACATTTCCAGCGTCAACTTAGAAACTTGTATATGATTTAAACGAGCATTATCGCAATTATGAGATTCCGCCCGTATACAAATGTCGATAAGTAATGTTGCAATAACACAAACATGAGGGAATTTCCCAAAGGCCACGAGTTAGAATTATGAGTGCAATAGTCCAGCCAAAGGCTAAAAGGTTTTATAACAGCAAAGGATTTCCAATAAAAGTGAAGTTGCAGCCCACTAAGAGCTGCACTCTAGTGTAATAGGATTAGTAGAAGTCGAGAGCATGGCCATCTTACCTCTTTATGTTCGAGAAATCGCTGAGAAGCATCTCTGCCACAGCTAATAAAGCTCTGCTGATGGTGCAAGAAAGACGCTGAACCTGCCTCATCACACGACAGCAAGCACACACATCCGCAAAGATGTAGCCAGTATATGGTGGAAAACCACAAGCGGTGGTTTCCAAGTCCACTCAATCTTAACCATATTCAAGGAAAGAAGGGGAAAATTATGAGTATGACAGATGTGAAGGAAACAGTCAGAAGGGAAACAGTGGATGGGAACTCGTGAATTGACATACCTCTCAGTCTTCTTTCAAAAGAAACTACATCTTAACTTCTCTCTGTGCTACCCTACCTCCCCTGCTGCTATGCCTGTAGCAGCTCAAGGGAACCTGGTCTCATTTCTTTAAATGACATTAGAAAAATGCACCAGTGAGTTGAGTGATTCATGATTTGCTTTGCATTTACTTGACATCATGTTTTGGTAGCTCAAAGCATAGTACATAAGCCATGTTTGAAGAAATGAACTTGCCGGAAAAGATGTCCTTCTGTGGGCCATCACATCGTGGTGGAGGTGTCCCGATGATAATCAGAGCTAAGTTGTCTGGGGCTATATGCCTCTGGCAGTGTCACCCATGGCAAATAGGTCCTAGATTAGAGGCCAAACTACGCACGGCTCATACACTAGACCTCTTATGATGAATAAAATAAATGGTCAAGTTTCCCTTGCCCTGACGCGGGTCACTGGGGCCCCTCTCTGGAGCCAGGCCTGGAGGTGGAGCTCAGTAGAGAGCGCCTGGTGGCAGGGCCTGCGCCCATGAGGCTCGCCCTGGCTCAGTCCGAAGTGGTAACATGGGTCCCCCTTCCCATGGATTCACCATTTGTGAGAGGGGTCATTGGGGTTGGGTGCAGTGAGAGCTGAGATCTTGGTCATCCCGCAGATCGCTGCAAAAGCTATCTCTTGATAAATATGCAAAAGTAAAAGCATAAATATTTAAGAAATTATTTAACATACACACACACATATATATATATATATATATATATATATATACACACACACACACACACACACACACACACACACACACACACATAGGTCTCGCCTAGCCACGCAACTTGGGGTTTGGTCTCCACAAGTTATTTCGATCCATATGTGAAAAAGGCCAGTGTTGCATTAAAGAAGAGACAAACACAATTTATATATTGATAAAAACTTTCAATGTATCACATTATACTCACTAGTGATGCTAAGCAGGTTCCAGTCATTCTGCTAGCTTAATTACATTCATACATACAGTCACTAATGTGAAAATGTCCAAAACTAAATCTCTGGATTGAAACGTGACAGCCAGAAATCATGTTGATTGACAGAGCCTCACAGAGTTTAGTCTAGTTTAAAAATGCATTTTGAAAGTGAATTTTGAATCATGATCTGACACCACCCTGACTCGTAAAACAGCCTTTGATAGACACGGAGCTCAGACAATCAGAAGCTCTACATAGCTCAACCATCGGGAAGACAATGAACTTTGACAAAACAGGGAGAGGTGAATCTAAAATCAGATTGGCTAAAAAAATAACCAGCGATTCCAACGCTGTGTGTGTGTGGTCAATGTGCGCGGTGGAAGTTTCGAAGGCATGAGAAAAATCCAACTGAATACAACTGGAAGCGGTGAACAACGGGAAGCTATGAAATGAAGACAAAAGAGAAGACAGTTGGAAATAAATTATTACCATTCCGGGACGATTCCTGCACTTTTACCATATGAAGCCGAACTGTGCAAAAGAAGTGGTAACCACTGCTTGCAGTCCATCAGCAGAAGAGTGTTGATTAATGACTGATTGAACTGCGAGATTTATAGCCACCTCTGAGGGTATGGAAGCATAAAGTAAATCAATCCTACGTATTGAGAAGAATAAAAGGAGACAGGCAACCACTGCTTGGGGGATTATGGATATCTTTGAGTTTAGGAGTCGAGACATTATAAAAGATAATTCAATATATTACTACCATGTATGACTGCATGCTCACCCTGAAGCCAAAGATGGTACGCTGCTCCCGCTCTTTGTAGTAGCTACTTTTAGGCGTCCGTCCATGTCCTTTGACAGTCAGACGGATACAGATTAAGATAATTAACAACATATTCTGGAGGTAAAAAAAAAATATGTTGCCATTATTGGACAATTATTTGCATTTTCTATTGTTTTCTTGCCAACAGTGCATATGCACATGCTCGTGCTAGGGTTGATCAGTTGATGTGTACTGTATACATGTGGGAAAATGTTCAGATTTCCTGGTTCAAATGAAAAAGTCTCAGTGTGTTAATTCAAGTTTAAGAGAATCAAAACAAGATCAGATCAAGGTTTGTATGAATTGTAAATGTCTAGATTTATTCATTATGATAGAATAGGAGTTATGTTGAGGGTATATGTTTAGAATATGCAAACAATGAGCAACTACACTGCATATTATTCAATTGTCTGAATGACTAAAGAATCTTGTTACCAAACAAGCATTGAGGCGTCATGGAGCATGCGCAATCTCCTTACATGTACTATAAATGAATCCTGGTGAGATTTTTGAATTTTAAATTGCCCAAATCCTAAGAATTTCCCAAAACATCAGGTTTCTGTAGCTCACGCAAAAAATATTACGTCTGTGTTAATCAAAATAGAAAAATAAGGGTGCCCACTTTTCTTCGATTAATGGAAATAATAATCGACAGATTAAATATTAACTCGTTACATTTGTGTTTTAACAATTTCAAGCTATGTCCATGCACAGCATGATGTCTTTTACACCGTGGCTTTTTACAGCTCCTAAAGGATAGTTAAATGTTCAAAAAACATTTCCTAACCATAATCTTCCTTTTGCATGTTTTTCAATTGGTTATATGTGGTATAATGCTTATGTATAATTCCATTGCAGTGAGAAATCTCATGGTCATGCAACACAAATGGTGACATGTTAATGACAAAAGGCGCTCAACACCCATGGTCATGGTGTGTTTTTTTTTTTTTTTTTCCCCCTCCACGCTGCATCCTTCACGTAAGCTAGTTTGTGTTCACAGCGACTTCTGAATCGAGTCCTGATTTTCGGCTCTCGAGAGTCAGCTCTGGCGCATGCTGAGACACTTGGGTAGACCTTTCATGCCACACTCACACACTGATACTTTGTTTGCAGTCACACTTTGCTAGGACGTGCCATGAAAACAAAACGAGTGCAGCTTGCTTGCTTGCTTGCATGTATCTTGCTGGTGAAACAGGCTCACGCACGTAATTAAGGGCATCCACATGTCAAATACAGAAACTTGAGGAAAATGACTGTGTACACTATCAAATAAAAGCGGAATTATATAGTAGAAAGTAGTAGGAGTAGTAAGGAGTGGACAGTTCATTGGGACAAGTGAATATGTAGGCAAGACATATTGTGGAAGGCAGTATAAAAGATGCAAGGTGATATATAGGACAAGAACAAAAAGAGGTGACAAGAGATAAGAGCAGACTGAGACAGAGTGCGAGACAAGAGTAAGTGAAGGAAAGACTTCAAAAGCAAAGAATCCCTTCAGTTTTCAACAGGAGATTTAAAATTCTTCACACTGTCCTGTCTGTGTATTGTCCGGTTTCTCAACTGTGACGCTTGGTTTTTCTACAGCTGCCACATAAGCATTCATTTTGGGCTTAAACATTTTCTTTTCCATTCACTGACTTATCACCAAAACTCTCTTTTGCAACTGTCCGGCACTTGCTTCAGAGAACGGTTCTGCATGAGTGATTGTTTTCGCATTTGGCACCCTGTCACCATTCCCCCAGCGGGGTGTAAACTGATATAAATATAAAATCTCCAGCGACTGTATGTAGGTAACATAAAGCTAACCATTCATAAAGAAAAAGTACGCTAGCCGCTGACTACGCTAGGGTAAAACTGCAAACAACTACATCTGATGAAACACAGTGGAATTTTGAAAAAGAATTTTAAAGACATTGGGTGCGCTTAATTAAATAATGCTAATGAGCACCTAATTGAAAGCTTTTCGATCAAAACAAGCCAGTAATTACCTGGACCAAAGATGGATAATGAGCACACTACAATCACTGGCGAACAGGGAGCCCAACAGAGGTCTGAGCAGATCAATTCACTTCTTATTAATGGACCACTCTTTCCTCTCAGCGTTCCAGTCTCCCGTGAGGTGCTTGGCAGTAGCTCTTTCAAAGTGTTGTACCATTCAGATCAAGACTGAGGGCCGGCAAAGAACCTCAATAGGTTGCACTTGAGGAGAACTTTTCAGCAAACATCAGTTTTGATCACCGGTGTGGTGTAACCAGGATATATTGAACAAAGGCCAGTGGGACTGGTGACTCTCTAATTCAACGTGCAATACCAGCCAATCAGAATTTCCATAAACATGTTCTTGTAAAACCAATGTTTTCATTTCTCATGTTGGTTAACTCTACAGTAGACTGTTGAGTGAAATCCAGGCATCCACACCTTTGATAAAATGTTATCATGTTGCATTAATATCACTGTCAAGAGATTGAAAAAAATGAAAAATCAAATTCATTGAGATCTGTAATTAATTAATCTAATGGTAAACTCACCCATAAAAAAACCTGAGAAAAACCCTCAAACATGTTTTTATTATTATTATTTAGATACATTTTGTTATGATTGCCAATCAAAAGATTGATAGACAACAACAAGAAAGTGGCCTCAGTCGCTTGTTCCTTTTAACACATGCAGTTGCAACCATTTACCCTCTGCTGTATTTTAGACAAGTCGCAAGAGTTGGCTGCAGCTTTCAGTTCAGACCATCAGCAGAGATGCTGCTGTTTTCGTTTGTCAGTCTTTATATAATTAGAAAATAACATTATAGACGCAGGATGGAATATTTAGAGTTCCTGTTTACTGGCGTTATGCAAATGCAGCACGCACACTACGACGTCACATAGGGACCGGACTTGGGAAGCACGCGCCCAGCAAGCGAGAGGGTGGGCTAATACAAATGCAATCTGTCATTGTACAAATGTACAAAAGTGTGCAAATATGTCAATGCTGGTTAGTTACCAGAAAATCAAAAAGTACAGAAAATGAAAACACAACTCTTACCAGTCAAGTAGAATGCAGGACAGGGTTAACATCAGGCATCAACACAATGCATTCATGATAGAGGAAAGGGGCAGGCTAAGGTAAATTCTTGTTGTAATGCGTTGTCTTTGCTAATGGTTTTTTTGTGTGTTTGGTGAGCTCAAATGTGTTGAATAACGAGTCATTCTGCCTCCCAAACCATCTATTTCCTTTTTTTTTTTCTTTTTGTTTTAATTTGCAAATGACATCCAAACCAGAAACTCATTCTGCTGCACACAAGACACAAAATGACATCCAAAAAGTGTGATTTGAATTACGTTGGCTAAGGTTTTCCTTCTTCGCTTTCCGTCGCTTAGAGAAACATGACGGCCCCCATCTGTGTGGGACTCCCCATGCAACGTATGTTCCTTCAGCACATTGCAGCAACATCTCTCCGGCTAAACACATAATCATCTCTTCTGAGGCTTCGAGACGGCTGGAATTTTTGGAGGGGTGCTGGGTTAGGGGCAGGGGCTGAAAGACATTCTACGAGCAAATAAAAGTTGACAGGACAGGGGCAGTCAAGAAGAAATCTCCAAGCATGTAGTAATTATTGATGTATACAAAGTGCTAGTCTTCAGCATAATCTGAATTTGCAGAGTCATACTTTATTAAGTTATTTTTATTTTGACTGAAATTCCTGTTACAATTTAAAGTACATAAATTACTCACCAGTAACTTCTATGACTATTTATTCACTCTTGCACAAGTAAATATCTGGAAGAATACGTTTTACTTTTATTTGTGTCCTATTGAGCAGTTTTGGCTTCTCTACCCACTCGTACGCTTCTCGTGATGACGTCATACATTTGAATCTGCCTGTGTCATACCACCTTTCACGATTTTAATCTTTTCTTGTGTCATCGATGCATTCAGGAATTTGTCTGTGACTGCGGCGAGGACGTGTTTGCAGACAGTGATCTTTGCTTTCCAATCGTATTGGCAGGGAGGTTGTTTGTCAATCTGGCATTCTGCAAAAATCCTGCCCGCCGGGGTCCATATCTACAGAGAACGCAGGAGTTGCCATGTCCAAGTCGAACTGATGTCAAGAAGAACTGTATAACCGAAGCTTACCTCCAAAGTGCATCCCATTTGGGACAGCACAGGGTTTGAGTGGGCATGTAGGCGTGACAGGTAAGAGCACGAGCAAGGGATGAAAGACTGGAAATATTACAAGTGTGAAATCCCACTGATAGACAAAGAAGCCCAAGGGCGTGTTAGATAAGCAGGAGAGAACCATGACTGAAAGACAAAGGCTTGAAGAAATGAACAGAACAGAACAGAGCAGCACATCTGAATATAACAAATGGCCAGAAGCTACAAGGTTGGCTGTGTGGGACATACAGAGATAAGATAGATAAATAGATGGAAAGATATTATGTTCTCCAGAATACGCTTTCTTATGATCCTCTAAATTCATCTTTAACTATATATTCACTGGGGAATGGTTTGTGAAGATCTAATACAGGTGCTGCCACAAATAATTATTTTAATAACCAATTACTCTGTTGATTATTCAGTCAGCTAATCAGCGAACTGAATAAAACTGGTTTTAGTTTTCTTAAAGGACCAATTATTCTGTTATTTAGACAATCGATTAATTTAATGAAAAAAGATGTTTTTATTTTCAAACCATTATTCAAAAACAGAAATTGTAAAAAAAAAAAAAAAAAAAACTGACAATGCACATGAAGCACCAAAATTAATTAGTTGAGATTTATTTTACGGTTTGATTTATAACATAAAACAGACCAAAACCAGAATTGTGTTGCTTTCTAAAGTAAAATCAGATTGCTAATGTACCATTTTGATTTAAAACAAAGACATTAAGTCTGATTAATTGAATGAAACCAAATGATATTTACTAGTGAAAGGCTGAAATGATTTGGACCAATAAACTTGATCACATCGATTTATTGCACACTGCTATCACATTTATGAATGTGACCACCTGTGGTCCCTTCTGGAGGTTTCTGATTTTCCCCAAATTGGGGTTTTTGAGTTTTTCCTTCCCCTTCTGGGAGCTTTGACAGGGGATGCTGTTGTGTACCTTATACTGAAAAGATGTCTCTGTACGACCTCTTTTCATCTGTGAAGCCCTTTGAGACTTCGGTGATTTAGGGCTATATCAATAACATTTGATTGATTGATTGATTGATTGATTGATTGATTGATTGATTGATTGATTGATTGATTGATTGATTGATGAAGGAATTAAGAATTCATCCACCACACATACTGGAATTTGTGGCTGCACCTTGATGAAATTCAAACTACCTGTGGCAAGACTGCAACGTGGTTCCAGCAGGTGTAAAGAGGTGTCTACTTTCAGCAACCAAACTGTCAGTTGTGGCATTTCAATAAAAATGCCCATGGTACACCAGAATGGCCAGAATTGAATAGAGCTGAATGAAAAATTCCCAAACAAACTGAGGCTTACGGCGACAGAAAAATCAGGATGCACGTTTTCTCACTAGAGCACTCCTGTATGGGCTATATAAACAGAGCCATAGGAGTCGAACCCAATCAACGATCGTTAAATGATTCATTAAGAGGTGGGACCCTGTCTCCTCACATTCAACTCTACGGTATTTATGAGTACCGTTTGATTCAAAGTATCCATTAGCCGCCTCATACTATATGAACTTAAACCCAACACAGATACAAATGTCATATACCTGTACAGAGCATTAAAATAGACAGTTCCACATTATTACTTTACAGTACAACACGTTGTATATTTCTTGGAGAGTTCTAGCCAGTTAAGTGAAATGATGTTGCCTTGTTCTTATGCAGGTGTAATAACCTTGAAACCTTGAGATATCTGCGGCAGCATTTCACCTCATGTTCATATTTGCTCTAAAAAATGTTGTCAGTGAAGCTGCAGCCGCTGCTCTGTGGGATAAAACGGCAAAGTTTGGCAGCAGCAACTTGCAATCACACAATCACATGTTTCAATTTCCTTTCTTAACTTCTCTCATCTCCTCACCTTTTCTTTCCATCTCATAGCAAGGGGGAAGGCACGCCAGTAAGACTTGCTTCCTCAGGAAATGGGGTATCACAACTTGGCCGCGGTTTTGCCTATAGTGTACTGCCTGAGAATTTGTCAACTCAGATTAGTTGAAACTGTGTTGAACTAGGGATTGGTGCCTAGTGCTGCCCCGCCTTGTTAAATGCCAAATCAGGAACGGTCCCTTTCTTGCTGAATATGAAAGATGGAACGGTTCAAATGAAACGAGTATGTTTATCAGATTGTTTTCAATACATACATACATATATTTATTTATTTATTTATTTATTTATTTATTTATTTATTTTTTTAAATCAAGTTTGAGAACAGTGATTTCCCAGTACCCTTGATCCTGGCCAAAAAAAATGCTTTTCATTTTTGTGCAATGTAGCATTATTTTTTTTCATAAAATAATACAGAATTGGTATCTAATCACGTAAAATTATTATTATTATTATTATTATTATTATTATTATTATTATTATTATTATTATTACTATGCCCTCATCTAAAAGTAAGGCAAATAAATATTTGTTTTTAACCGACAGTTGCATCATCTGCGCTTGCATTTTTCCCACGGCGATCCTCAAATTAGAAGGCAAAGTGTTAAAAAGAAGCAAGAAAAAGGCTTCACGCCGTCTGTGTCCTTGCCTGGGAGACATGTCTGGATTACACTGATGCTTTTTGCTCTATCTAGGGCGCATCTCAACATGCCAGAGTCAAACTGGATCACAGATTAGGTGCTCTGATCGGAACAGATGGTAGATTCACTCATTACTATTCAAGCTCCTGTTTGATGATGGAAAAAGAAGACATTTCAACAAAACATATATCATCCAATAGGCTGTATTAGGCAGTTCTTTAAGCATATTAAATAAGATTAGGTTTCATAAACATTATAGTATAGTATAGTATAGTATAGTATAGTATAGTATAGTATAGTATAGTATAGTTTAGTATAGTATAGTATAGTATAGTATAGTATAGTATAGTATAGTATAGTATAGTATAGTATAGTATAGTATAGAATGGAATAGTTTGGTATAGTATACGAGTATAAGAAAGATCGGAAAATAGTATAGTATACAGTATAGTATAAAACAGTTATGTATCGTATAGTATAATATAGTATAGTACAGTGCAGTATCTGGACAGGGGTCTGATGGTGATTGGGAATTTGAGGAAAATGTATAGAATTTCATTTATGGCTGTTTATGGTTGACAATTACGTTTTGGCCAGTGGTCTCTCCCTCGGTATACCTCTGTCAAAAGGAAATTCTTGAATCCGGGAAAAAAAAATATGCATTACATTTTTTACGACTATATTACGATCCTTTGCAACATAACGTTTAAAATCCGGACGCAATTCACAGTCACGCAAGCGCAGGAATTTTCCAGTATTACAGTGTCCGTTCCTACTTTCAATCTTTTATCATTGGAACCAAAACGGCAACATGTAAGTGAGCTTTGTTGTAACTACCAAAGATTTTAATGTTATTCATTTACGTTCTGTAGATCATGGTGTCCATAAGAAAAAGAATGAAAATGACCGTGGAAGAGTGACCATAAAATGCATCTGATTGAGCGAAGCGGGATATAAACTAAAAAACATTCAGGAGATGCCGGGAGTCGGGAATAACTCAAATCTACGAGACTTCGAAAAACAAGGAATCCATTCTTGCTCGGTATAATTCTGGCAATCTACGTTCTCAGAGGAAATTTCCTGTGGCTCGATGCACAAGAGTCAGCACTGGAGAATACTTGTATAATGTATATACTGCCGGCCGCTAACACTGAGAGGAATATCTATTGCTAATTTCCCTAAAACGGAAACCAAATATTTCCCCCCAAAACAGCTCCAGCATTTTGACAACCCACCTCCAATGTCCCATGCCAACGTTGCACCAAAATATCTGGGTCATGGATGAGAATCTGCGCTCACCTGAAGATGAATACAGAAAGACAGAAGTTGACGGTGCCGTGTGATGCACGAGCAAGCGGGGTGGGTGGGTGGGAATTTGACTGGGCAAAAGGAAAAGCTGTATTTGATCAGTCTATTATTTTCAGAAAATAATTTGTGGTTGGAGTGGTTGGACAAGATGAAAGTGGTTGGACAAGATGAACATTTTCTGTTCACTCTTTTTTTCATATTAATTTAAACTATTTATTATAATAATATTGGTGTTGGTGGACTTTTGGCTCAATGATGTTGATGATGATGATTTGAATTAGAAGTTGTGTGTTCAAATTTTGTGATCGGGCTCTGTAGTGTAACAAGCAGTGAGGATGAAGCATTTGAAGCAAAAACGATACTTCTTCTTCCAATTTCACCGGGGCTTGCAAATGTGTACTTTTCCTGACATCATGTCGCTGACACCAATATGTCATTTTCAGTCCGCACGTCGTAAAAGCCCAAAGTAAATATGAATAATAAAGACACTACAATCAAGTTGGTAACTCATAGAACTACTACTAAGCTCTTGGTGTAGACATCATACAGTCATAGGAGAATGTTTCTACCATTTCCAAGGTTTTGTACTGAATATTGAGCAACTATGTATCATGAAAGTCTCCCACTAGGAGGTACTCCACTGTTAGAGGATGGGAAATGATGATAGATGGCTTTTATATAATGGGTTAGGGGAGCCTTTGAGCAATGGCAAATGAGTATTCTGGCTCCAATAGGCAGCAGTGGACCTTGGGGTCAAAGAACAGGTCAAACCAAGACTTCTCACAGGAGATGAATGATGGTTCCAGTCGACGAACCCACTGCGTCTTACTGTCATCGCTAGAAATGTTTTTCTTCACAACGTAGCCTTGGGATGGAATAAACGAGCCTTTAGACAAAATAAATGGCCGCTCTGAAGAAGGCCTTTCTTTGCTACAGGTGAGGGCAGCCCTTCATGAGTGCCTGCCATCCAGTATTGGATTGGTAAACCAGAGAGACAACCAGTCATAAAAATGACTCCAAAAAGGATCACTCAGACATAGGACATGAATACATTAAGTGGCCTATCTTTAAATTCCAACCTTTAGAAGTGGAACATAAATGTACCACACTTCTCAGAGTACAAGTCGAGTTTATTTTCCTCATTTTCAATCTCCATATTAGGGGGGTCGACTTATCTCCGCATAATTCAAAACCAGATCCATTTTCTCCACATATCTCCGCTTGAATAACAATCATTCGAACGCAAAATAAGACATATCATGTCATGTACAAGGGGTAAAATGAATATATATACAGTACATGTAATTCAATGTAGTATGCATCCATTTTAAAGTGTTCGCACAGAACATCACAAAATGCACTTTCGTCAAGTGCCGCCTGATTGTCTCTTTGTTAGCAACAACAAGGCTGCGCGCGCGGCTAATTTTTTTGGCAGACTTAACATATTATGAAAAAGCAAAGACGGCTTGACTTGTCCGTTCAAAACAAAAGTACGAGAGCAGTAGCATGCATGTATGTCAGCAGGTGGGGGGAGAAACACAGCAAAGTGGATGCTCGTCACTTAAACAGTAAAGAAAGTGTCAGCATAGCATTTCCGGAAATCTCCATTTCAAACAAATTAGACGGGTTCGAAAACGACTGCCCGTGAAAGAGTAACGAGATGTTTGAACAAACGACGAGGAGGAAGAAACGCATGTCAATGTCAGGGAGTTATATCCCGACGTCGAAATGGGAGGAGCTTTTTGCCGTGTCAGAGTGATATGGACTTTTAGACGGATATATATTCAGCTGTGTCAAAAAATAGAGCAATGACACTTCAAATTATTTTATCGATGCGACATCATTGTAAGTGTTAAGTACAGCAAGAATACTCAGGTAGCCCATTAGTCTTTGAGTCTAAATGTCAGTGGCTCCACTGGCATCAACCTATTATCCAAATAAAACACACACACACAAACACATATACTGACATGCAAACACACTCAGAGATTAGTAGCCGGAATAAGATCATATTAGAAATGTATGTACAATAAAGTTGAATAGTTATCTAGGCTCAGCCCCTGCTAATGATGCAAATATACCTGAACAACTCAAGATGCAAATGCTAGAAATTATCAGTTTGCAGCTTGACATTAAAATAACAAAAATTGTAATCAAGTATTTCTGATCACGGGGTCCCCAATTTGACACTGCATGCAGAAGGGTTTTCTTGAAGACAAAAAAAATACAGTGTTTTTGCTATAGTGTATGAATTAAAATGCTGTGTCAATCATTCTTCTGCCAAAGCACAGCTGAATGTCAACATGGAATTTGTGAGGTTTGGGGTCTAGGAATTGGACCATGTGTGGAGTCGCAGTGTCTTACAGCAGGCAAAACGTTCAAGTTGCCGCAGCAGAGTTGGCGTTTGCCAAAATTTTGCACGTTAAAATCAGTCAATGAAAGCAGCCAAAGGGAACATTCTTGCATCAAGACAGACATCACGAGACAGAGTTAGTAAGAAATGAGCTAAAATGCTCAAAATGAGAGACAGCCCGACTGATTTAGCCCAAGCTGTGATGTTGGCAGCGAGTTGACACAATCGTTGACATCCATGTAGTTGAAATACAATCGGTTCTGCTTCATTGACTCCAGTCAAAGCAGTGAAGATCATCAATTACCAGGGCTGTCGACTTTTGACCAGACTTTGGAGTGAGACATCGGTTGGCTGGCTGCGGAAGTGGGGTGTAATGTCCTGTGCAGGGATTTTCCAAAATGCCACGTTAAGTGCATGTTGTGCACACTCGCAGCAATTTGACGTTGGGAGGCCTTCCACATATGCCTCCTTTATAATAAGACATACAAACTCTCTTTACAATAAGTTTTGTGACACCACAAAACTAAATGTTTTCCCACTCGTGAGTGCAAGTGGTTTTGGAAAATGAATGGCAAAATCGAAGGTGGACGCTGCGTAACTTTGATCACCCAAGCTGAAACGTTAGCATTAAAGTGCTTAAATATTGGAGACTTTGCCAGCTAACTTGGAAGATTGTTCACAGCACGCCGTCATTTTCTTCCACACAACCAATTTTGTGTATGCCAAAAAATGTCTTTTCACCACGGAAATTCTCGTGCGTAATCCTGAGATGTACTTTTCATGGCTTTTTTCCTTTGAGCCAAACAAGCACCTTGTCCATGAAAATGCATTTGCTTATTTTGAGATGACAGCATAATCAAAATAATGACTTCTTCGCCCAACGTCTGCCATTATGCTATTCATTTGTTTTTGTATTTTACATCAAGGTTCATTGACAATGCCTTCCATCACTTACGGACATCAAGATGTCGTACATTTGTAAAACCTGCCGTGCTGTGTTTTACATTTCATTTGATCACAAAAAGCTTACAAAGCTGAAAACAAAGACTATTTTCCCAAGTATTATTTCTTCTGATGTTTTGTGAACAACCAAAGCAGTTCTTATTGTTTCTCCCAAAATACCTTAACCTTTATCTCGCTGATAAAGGTGTTTATTTTTTGTTTTAGTTTCCAGTTTTTATTATTTCATTCATTTTTGTTTACAATAATTACTTTGGTGTACATACAGCGCATATAGTTCCAGGCCTCTGCAAAGTTAAGTCAGGCTAAGTCGCGAATGCAACGCAAGGACTCAAACATATGACATAGAAAAAGAGAAAAATCACTGTGTGGTTTGTCCTTGCATGCGCCTATGACAGCAACATTGCTCTCTGAGGACCAGATGAGACCCAGTTCAAGTCAATCAGCAAAAGAGAGACGGAAACAAATAAAAGAGGAGAAAGGCAGATGCTGTGTGTGTGTGTGTGTGTGTGTGTGTGTGTGTGTGTGTGTGTGTGTGTGTGTGCGTGTGCGCGCGGGTGCATGCGAGAGAGTCAGAGAGAGAATGTGATAATAGGAAGAGGCATTGTGAGAATGTGGACAATGCCAACAAAATGACCTGTTATATTACTTTGTAACAGGTATGATCAAATAATCAAATCAAATGTATTCAAATAGCACCTTTCATGCCCCTCATGTATAAACATACGCAACACATTATGTGACGGTGTAGACATGGCAAGGCACGGAGAAGCTAGGTGAGGAAAACAATCTGTGGGAGCCATCCAACTACGAAGAATGCCGCCACAGGGACCACTCCAACTCAGGCAAACGGGAAAACTCACAATGTGAAGTGAATACCCCCTTCAGTCTCCCAGGTGTGGGGAGACAGCAGGAAGACATCAATGCCACCGCATCAAACTTGTCTCTCAGCGTGGAGGCTCCCATAAGGTTACAGAATAATAAAAAGAAGATTTAACATTCTTCCTTACTACTGTATTTAAATGCCTTAATATTGACTTGTGTGAGGTTTGTCACACTTGTCCATATGCAGCCTGTCACATGATGTAGTCGGACAAGTGAACAATGTGTGTGTGGGAGGAAATATGATCAGGTTGCACATTACTTCACTCTGACCATTAAGAAACTCAAAACATTGTTCAAATGTGCTGTTTGGAAATGCGTCCATTTTCTATTGCCGCTGATCCTCTCTGGAATCGCTGGCCTGCAGGCGCCTATCCCCGCCATCGTCAGACATTAGCCGGGGACAGCCCGGACTGGTTGCCAGCCAATCGCAGGGCATACAGAGACAGACAACATTCACACCCACACCTAAGAACAATTTGGGGCATATGTCCAATACACTTAACCTTTTTTTTTTTTTTTTTTTGTACAGTTTGTAAATTAAGTGCTTTGAATGAGGACACGGTGCAACTAGCAGTAGACCTAACAGAATATTTATTTATTTGTTTCATTATTTGGGGGATGGTAAATATTCCCCAAAATAATCATGATAAATGATATTATATTTTATATTTTCTTATATGTGTTTAAATATTAAATAAGCTGGGTACCTGTGAGATTTTTCATATGTAAAAAAAAAAAAAAAAGTTCCTTGGCTTAAAAAAGACTGATTCAAAAGGGATCAATCCTCATCCAATAAAAAAAAACTCAAATATGACGTTTATGATGCACATAGACTGATGTGTTTGTTCATCAATCCAGTACAGTGATTTCATTTGAGCGATAATTTTGCTAGATGCACCAGAGATTTTGCATTGGAGCAATAATGACTGCATACTAAAGGGACTCTGTGAATCCTGACACGTGATAGGGGTACCTGGTGATGGTCGCCAGATTTCTTTTAAGTTCTTGGAGAGTGTTGCAAACATTTGTATTACCTTTAGTGCATAAACAAGCAAAGAAATGAAAAAAGAACAATGTAGACAATCGCTGGTACCTGAATGATGCTTAGCATGAGCATTAATCTTTTAATAGTTCAATGAATTTGCAAACATGCCGAAAGCAGTAAATCGCTTCAGTCTAATTCATTAGCATACAAACACATGGCTAGAATTAGCAATAGTTTAGGTTTTATCTGATGTTTTGTTGAGCAATAAGGCATTGAGTTGATCATAAAGTGAGTGTCAGTATGTTAATATTGTATACTGCGCCGGATGTTGTGTAAGTAAACATGAAGTGCCATGCTATTTGCCTAAGTGTTCTTGACTTGACAGTGACCTTCTTAAACTTTCTGAATGGTATGGATGTATGCCTATTGGTCAATTTTTGTCTAATTTAACATAATATTTTGCTCATATAAACACTCATTGTGATTTTGCAAGCACATTGAGTTGTAATTTGGGTTTCAATTACAGTGTGCCCCCGTGTTACGAACTTAATCCGTTCAGCGGCTACGCTCGTAACTCGAACTGCTCGTATGACGGGCAATCCAAACCTATGTTAATTAGTGAATGCGTGCAACGCGTGCAAAAACCTTAGGGAAAAACATCACGACTTTATACACGTATTAAAAATGAGTACCATAAACTTTTCTCAAAACTAGAACATATCACCGGCGATTTCCTTCTCTTTAATCCATAATAGAAGAAGCCTCTCAATTTTGTTGTCGATCGAGGTCTGTCCCCCGGCAAGAAAAGTCTTGCCCTTAGAAGATTGCCGAGCGGTTACGGCCATACTCACGAGCCATGCGTGCGCCTCCTTCGTATTTTTTTTTTTTATTATCTCCTGCTTGGTTTCTATTGTCATCATCCTCTTACTTCTTCCTTTACCGCCACTAGCAATTTTACAATTAATGTACAATTAATATAACAAGCATGGACAAACAAAGGATAAATGACATTTTCCTCTGGGGCGACGTGACTTGAGCTGAGTGGAGACGGAGGTGAGCAGAAACCAACCCGCAGAATTTATTTATTTATTTTCTTAAACAAGAACTGTTCTCAAACTAAAACATATCACCGGCGATTTCCTTCTCTTTAATCCATAATAGAAGAAGCCTCTCCATTTTGTTGTCAAGCGAGGTCCGTCCCCCGGCCAGGAAAGTCTTGCCCTTAGAAGATTGCCGAGCGGTTCCGTCCATACTCACGAGCAAGGTTTACTATGCGTGCGCCTCCTTCGTATTTTTTTATTATCTCCTGCTTGGTTTCTATTGTCATCATCCTCTTACTTCTTCCTTTACCGCCACTTACAATTTTAGAAGCCATGTCTAACAGATAAAGTTTGCAAAGTCTTCACAACATTCCTTCCTTCCGTTTTTCACTCATTTTCTCTCCTTCCTTAGCATATCGGCATTTCTGTGATTGACGTGACGCCGTGAAAATAAATGTACTAATACAATGGCCGGCATGTCGTACTGCTTGTAAGACGGAAGGTTTGTGCGTAAGTGGGGGACAAAAATCTCCGCGGTCCACGCTCGTAAGTCGAAATGTTCGTAAAAGAGGGTGTTCGTAAACGGGGGGCCGACTGTATATGCAATGTGTCAAAAACTCCAAAATGTTAAAAATGATACAAATTCGTGAAAATGTTTTGCACAGCAGTTGGCTTGTCTGGGTAACGAAATGCCATCAATCCCGCAATGTTTTTGAGAACGCCTCAAATGTGAGAATTCCGACAAATTGTTCTGGAAATGGATTTATGTGAGTTGGCAGGGCTGCTTTGGGCTTTTCTAATATGTTTCATCTTGTGTCAGCCTGTTTGTTTGAATTTGCGGATGTCTTTTACCATGGGGGGGTAATAAAATGCATGAAAACTCAAAATAACTGTTTTCTTCAATGTAACTTTCTTTAATGTATTGAATCAAACCGAACCATGACCTTTGTGCATATGTAACCATCCACTCCTTAGCTTAACCACTTATGCTAAAGAGAGCCGTGGGGATGCTGGAGCCTTTTCCAGCTGTCTTCAGGCAGTCGTCGGGGTACACCCTGGAGAGAGTTGCCAGCCGATCCCAGGGCACACAAGAAGAACAAACGCACATAAGGACAATTTAGACCGTCAACTAAACCTACTAACCATGCTACAATATTGGAATGATAACAAGGTGATGTTTTCTTCAACTATGTACAGTATTTAAATTCATGTAAAATGTATATCATTTTGTAACGATTGCTAGGAATGAAAATAAGGCAGCACAGTGAAGGAGTGGTTAGCACATCTCCCTCACGGTTCAGTTTCCCGAGCTCAATTCCGGCCTGCTCTTGGCCTTCCGCGTTCTCCGGCACACCGGCTTCCTCCCACGTTCCAAGACATGCATGGGAGGTGTTTTTAACACGGCACATTGCCCTTAGGTGAGATTGTGAGTCTAAATGCTTGTCTGTCTCTGTGTGCCCTGCGATTGGCTGGAAACCAGTCCAAGGTGTCCCCTGCCGACTGCTCGAAGATGGCTGGGATAGGCACCGGCAAGCCTGCGACCCCACTGTGGATAAGCGGCTATAGAAAATGGATGGATGATATTTGTATTGTTTACCTCTGCTCAAAACATTTATTGAAACACTTAGAGGAATGTTGTCCTCAATCAGTTTCCAGACTACTCACTATCTATTTATTTCACAATCTGTCTTGAAATACAATCACACAAACTCAAGCACACAGAGCACACATGCAGAGCTGCCTGCTTGGCCACACGCGACATTTTTTTTTTTTTGGCATAGATTAGTGATCTGGCTGTGAGGGAAGGACAGCCCAATTTGTCAAGACAGAGCATAGAGCTAATCAAATGAAAAAAACGCCTACCAAAGTTAATATGAGCCAACAAACAGGACACCTCATTCATTAGTCTGCCTCTGTGGGACAAATTATTTCTTTGCTGACATAAAGAACAAAATATCCAAGCAATGACACACCAAGTACAACTTGTTCATCATGTTAGAAAAAAATAAAATAAAATCAGCAGACTTAACCTGATTTAAGGCCACAGAAAGGCATGTCCCAAGTCTTGACTTGCTCCCTTTTGTTGTTGTGTGAGACGTGTATATTAAGTGCTGAGTTGTCATAGCGCAATAAACCAATGAATAAGGAATTCAACTGTTAAATTTCTTCCTTATTCATTGGTTTGTTGCATCATAGTGCAATAAACCCTTTTGTAATCCCTTTTGTTGTTGTGTGAGACGTGTATATTAAGTGCTGAGTTGTCATAGCGCAATAAACCTATGAATAAGGAATTCAACTGTTAAATTCCTTCCTATTTTTTTTCACATTAAAGCACGCAAGCACTAGGCCTAGCTTCTGCTTGCGTGTCGAAGAATCATGGAAAATGTAGTCAGGCATCAGTCAAACCTTACTGCATATGTGATTTTCAACAAAATTCTAGATTTCTTTTGTTTAATTTTGACAATCCTGTCACTCTTTTATAGGTAGCTCACTCAAATGACAAAATGCGGGCAAGAAAATGGGCACTACCGGTTCAACTTGATCGGGAGACATGTTTAATTCGGAACTGGTGTTCGGCAATGATCCTGAAATGCACTCTGAAGAAACTTGTGAGGTAGTGCAACAATCTTTTTGTGCTCAAACGCGTTCATTTTTTCCTAATTTTTCCTCTTTCGCCCAGGGTGTCTGTCTGAGAGGCACTTCAGCATGTATCTCCCTTCGCTCCGTCTCCTTGCTCGTGCTGAATCAATTCTTAATAAAGCATCTGAAGGCTTCCTCTGCTATACCTTTCATTTCCACCCCTCAAAGCTGCAGGGCAAATTAGCCTGCCAAGAGGATGAGAGCGTACAGACTCAGAAGAAAGCAAGGGGAAACAAACGCCCTACACCTACAATTAAATGAACAAATCTCTGTTCTTAATTAATCAGGGAATTACAAGTAGGTTTGGTGGTATGAAACGTGACTGACATAGCAAATGCACACTGCTTATGCATTTGTTATGCAGCAATTGAAAGCTTGGTGGAACATATCCACAAAGCCCACTGGCAAAGAATAAAGGCTGTTATTCCTCCCCGCCATCTCTTTTGGTTTATTCTTTAGCCCACAATTTTATATGTCCATCATGCTGTCTATACACGTTTTCCTTGACTACAACTGCCCATTGATTATTCCCCATTATCCACTAAATTCTCCTGCATTCCCAGTCTACAATTTACTAGCTCTGCAACACCCCATATCTTTGCTAATGAAGTGTGGGATAGACAGCTGGATTAAACCATCGCTTTGCAATTGTTTCCTTCCAGTCTTTTTCGTACCCAGCCCCCAGACAAGTGAATATGCATGCATGAGGATCTGCATTGCGCATGTATGTATGTACCTGGATACTCGGTTTATTGCTTTTTGCAAAGCTACGTTTCTCGCAGGGCAATGAAACATTGATTAGCTCTACTTCACTAAAGGTAACGAATCCATAAAAAACAAAACAAAACAAACCTCCAGTCTTCCTTGACAATAAAAAGGTGCAAACGTAACCCATCTTTGAATACAAA
Source organism: Hippichthys cyanospilos (assembly GCF_059441005.1). Classification (NCBI taxonomy): domain Eukaryota; kingdom Metazoa; phylum Chordata; class Actinopteri; order Syngnathiformes; family Syngnathidae; genus Hippichthys; species Hippichthys cyanospilos. The sequence goes on from NC_142370.1 coordinate 19,518,914, forward strand.
TTCAGATTTGGAGAACGCTTGCCTGTTGCACCTTAATTGCGCTCAGTTCCACTCCCAACATGAAGCTCGTCTTAGTTGTGGTCCTCCACATTCCATCCTCTCTCCTCCCCATCTTTCCATTCTTTCCGTCGCAGGAGCTTGTTCCCTCAACGGCCACTGAATTTCTTTTGTTTTTGATCTTTCTAAGACCAAGACCAATACAACTTCTTTGCTTCAACAGTCTGCCGGGCCCAGAGGAGGAGTGCAGGCCTTTTTATTACCCTCAAGCCTTAGCTCTGCTTCTGATGTGCTAAAAAAGACAATAGACCGACATAGCAGGCAAGAAGAAAAAAAAATTGGCTTGTGTGGTTTTCAAGGCATTCGAGCTCCAAAGCCTGAGACTATTATCATACCACTGGATAGAAATTAAGAGAAAGGAGAGCATTGTTACCTAGCAAATTTCAAAGCACTCCTCATCTGTCTCTCAAAGTGTCTGTAAGGCCGTTGGAATTGAATGACCAATTTCCTCTTCAATGCTTTGTTCATATTGCCAGAGGAGGACGTTTTGGTGCACATTTTAGCCGGCTAATAAGCATGTTGAACTGTCAGGCAATCTGTCATTGAAGGCCATCGATATGGAAGCCCAAAATTGCCTACATTAAATAAATAGGGGTTGAGAGAGTGCGGGGGGACTTTTTCAAGCTCAAGGAAATGTCTGCTTTTTGGCTACGCACACCAGCTTGCTCCTCCTCGAGGTCCGAGAGGACATCCATGGGCAAAAGGGGTCTTTTTTTAAGCACGGGTTGTTGTTTCATTTTTCACACAATGCTGCTCATGCTCTAGGCCAGCTACAAGGGGCAACGCTGTGCTACACAAAAGGAGTTTTAAAGTTGGACACTAGTACTCTTTTGTTAGCTCAGCACGAAGCTAGCTAGTACGACAAAAAGACTTGAATGTTAACAATATGAATAATGAAAGAGTTCTGCCATTGGCTAGTGTGCGTTGTGGGATCCAGGTGGTGAAATTACGTGATATTAAATTAAAAATGAAAACATTTTCCATAGCTTCCATTGGTGGAGTTGTGACACTACAACTATGTTTCCAAAGAGTGAGTATGATAGCTTAAGACAACATATGATGAAGACAAAGTGTACCCCATCATTTATCATTATGATCAAATAGAATTTTTTGTTGTTTGTTGTTTTTTTTCCTGCAAAAGTACTCAAGTACTGAGTGAATAATAAAAGTGTATACATATAGATATAAAATGAGAGAGAGAGATTCATCGTTTTGCTGTAATTTAAAATATTCTAGAGTTTTAAAATCAAAAGTCATGAAATAAGATTAATCAAAACACGGTTTTCAAAAAGGAGATCTTTGCTGGGGTGCCTGTTGTCAAGAGACAAAGGTGATGTGCTCTCTGGCAAAATCATATAAAATGGAGATGCTGAAATTGCTGATCAGCAAGTTCAAAACCATACCTAATGTTTCAGAGTATCTCGACTTAAAAGCTAAGCAACCATACAGGCAACAAATTGCTGTCAATTTGTTGTGTTTTCCGACTACTCGCAACTCCAGAGATGCAGCTGCAATTATTGACTCATCATTGCATTAATTGTCTTCACAGTGGCTTCAGTTCTAACTGAATCAATTAGGCTGTAATTAAAATGCTGCCATAGCTAAACAGAGGCAGTGGGGGTGTAAGAAGCCAGTGGGCAGGAAGAGAAAGCCAGCGCTTCTTTTGGGCTCAAGCCAAAGGTATACTGGCAATGTGGAAATCAAGGGAGAAATTTCCATTTGTTTTGGCATATCACTAAGAATCTGTGTTTTGTGTTGGTTGGAACTTTTTTAGAGTGATTTTTAGATGTTAAAACATTCGACTGAAGAGACGTATATGACAACACGATTGATTGATTGATTGATGAATTGATTGATTGATTGATTGATTGATTGATTGATTGATTGATTGATTGATTGATAAATGTAACACAAAGTGAAACCTATTTGCGACAAGAAATGTCATCTTTTCACTATAATATCCCAAGTAGGATAATCAAATCTACCTCCGATTTATCAGACCTATGTTAAGACTTTGATCACATTAAAAAGCTCTCAGTTATTGACGACAAAACCAAGCAGTGGTGGTATCAATGCAAAAAAGTTGGGAAATTATTTGTCCTGGTCATTTTTTTTCATTACATCACCGACACCTGGCATTACATTTAAAAGTAACTGCATGCATGAAATTGTGCAATTAGGTCAAAGGAAGTGGTTGATTCTATCATTTTTTTCATCCTTTGGCTATATTTGGGGGAACACGGAAGGCCAGAGTTTCCCTCGGAGTAATGCCCCTCAGACGTTGACCAAGAGGGGAGCCCATAGCTGAATATACATAATAATAGTGAAGCAAAGTTTACACTTGAAATTCCAATTTATTATAAAAGCACTCAAGGTAACATATTCTTTCGTCCGCGCCACTCTGATTCTATGGCTCTTGCATGTGTGTGAGCTTCACTCGAAGAATGCAAGTACTGTCCTGAACAATCAACAGCTTGAACAAGACTGGCCAGTCAATCACCGGGACTCTTAACGAAACATTTGATAGGCTCCTGGCAACGAGGGCAGGAGTGGATTACAACCCCTGCCAGGTAGATGTTGTGCCGGAAGCCAATCACGTGTCTTGTAGGAGCGGACGGCAGTCAACTCATGGGCACTCCTACAAGACATGTGATTGGCTTCTGGTGTGACATCGACGAATGAGGGCAGGAGAACTCCTGCCCGTTAGGCAATCAAGTGTCTAGTAGGAGTGCCTATGAGCTGCTTGATGGATCACTTCGCAAGTGTTGCCCAGGCTGTTGGCTTAAGCCTCCAGCAGGGAATCCCCACCTCACAGGCGCAGCCAGAGCAATAAGGTGAGGACAGAACCAAACGCTGCTGTAATAAATAGGAATTTCAAGTGTAAACTCTTTGTTATCACGTTTAGTCAGCTACGGGCTTCACTCTAGGTTGACGTCTGAGGAGTGCTCATGGCATGTAAAATTACATCCAACTCGTTTGTTTGGCATGCAGGTAACCTTCAAAGCGCATTTCTCTGCAGTATAGCTTTTTTTTTTTAAATGCAAAAAAAAAACAAAAAACCACAAACCACCGAGGCAGCGAAAGATGAAGCACGAAGCAGCAAGTTAACACTATATTTTTCATCAAAAGCATCAGAAGTAAACGGCCTCGGTGAATTATGTGTGTGCCAAAACCAGCTATTGTCTCTTTGTCATTTTTCAGCCTTCAAAGTCCATTCAGAGCATCTGTGTATTAAAGTGTGGGAATTCAAATTTAAATGAAATGAGTGCCTTTGGGAGAGCTATAACCTCAGTATTACTGTATCCCCAAAGGCCTGTCAGACCACGGCAGGAGGTTCCTTAATGCACCCAGCAGATGACAAGGATACAGAGTTCAAACTCACCAAGGAGGAACTCAATCTGCAGGAAGTCGCCCCTGTTTTTTTTTTCTCCTCTCAGCTGACTTTGTCCCTTCTTTGAAAACAAAGTGTGGGGATTTCAAAAAACTCATTAAAAATAATGGCCTCCACCTGCTTGTTTTATTTGTTCCCCCTTTCCTTCCCATCATCTCCTGCTTGCCTTCCTAATGAACGACTTGGAAAAAGCTGGAGGACACTTTCTACCTCAGCACGCATTGCACATTCAAGCTTAGTCCAAACACACACACACACACACACACACACACACACACACACACACACAAACACACACTCACTGACACAAGCTCAAAGTGCACATTTTAAAAAATATTGATTGCCTAGGAATATTGGTGTTTAATCATTTCAGCTGTTCATGGCCAACTTAATTCAGCCATCATGAGATTAATTCCCGTTCAGTGAGCTACATGAATGATTGTTCTGTATGTGCCCTGCATTTGACTAGAAACCAATCCCGGGTGTAGTCTGGATTTAACCCAGAGGCGGAGATCAGAAGTGCGGCTGGTGTAAAGCACCGGGGCCCATAGCGGCATTGTGGCACATGGATAGGTTAATAACACAAAATGAAACAAATAATGTCCAAACAGTGGCTACCTATGGGACGGGAACAAAATGACTATTTTTTTCAAATCATCTGCATTTAGCAACTGTCAGTCATGATGAGTGTAGGTGATGTGCCCAGAGTTTAAAAAAAAGTGCCATTAAAAAAAATAAAATAATAAAATACAATACAAATACTACACAACCACTTCCAAGGCAGGTGTCAAACTCCCTGCAAGCATGGTCGTGACATTCGCCCAAAAAAGACTTATTAAAGGAGCAGCTTGGGACAAGAACACCTCAGTCAACTGGCTATTGTCTCTATTGTGAACAGAGCATAGGCTTTGGTTTCGACAAGGATTTGTAGATTAGATGGCTTTTCTGAGGGCAAGGTCTGAAAAATAAGATTCTAATGAATAAGAACATCTTGTTGTTATGAAGTGGAATTCGTGGGCGTTAAATCTATTGGCGCTTTGTTTTATTTTAGACTTGCAATGAGATTTTGCATATATTCCATCCATCCATTTTCTAGAGCTGATTATCCTCACAAGGGTCGCATGCTTGCTGGTGCCTATCCCAGCTAGCTCGGGGATGTAGGCGGGGGACAACCTTAACCGGTTGCCAGCCAATCGCAGGGCATACACACAGAAACAAACATTCACACACCCACTCACACCTCGGGACAATTTAGTGTGTCCAATACGCCTATACAACATGCATATAATCAAACGCATTTTAAATTCGGTGCATTTGTTGCAGACTTTAAATAGATTTTAATATATTGGAACATTTTATGCTGGCACAAAAAAAACTACATCAAAATGGCCCTGGGCCCTATCACCATTTCGTTGCGCCACGGATTTCACCCACATTATTTCTACAAATCAGGGGATGACCAGAAACACGCTGGACTGACAATATCTCTCGGAGTACTCGGGAACCTAAATAGTCTTTGCTTTTCGTAGAGCTGTTCGCCAACATTCTACTTTGTACATGTCTTTAAGCCTTGCCCCTCAAAAATGTCAACCGGAAATTCACACATTCATCATCAGCTTACAGGTATAACACTCAATACCTCCCACAACTCGAAAACAGCCGCCCTCCTTTCACCCATCCGCCCACACTCGCCTTTCGATAACCTCGTGAATGACTAAAGTCTAGACCTTAGAAGGGAAATAAAACACCCAACAATGTGTTTAAATCATCAAAATGAGCCTGTCAGAAAAATCCATGGACCAGTGTTCTCAATACAGTACATTGTGGATGATTATTGTATGAACCCAGGACTTTTTGGCAATTTATTTGCCACAGCTCCCAGTGGTCACATGACCCAAACAGCATGAAGCAGCCCATTGTTGTGTCTTTATAACTTTACAAAATATCTGAACAAAGTAAGCCTTGTTGCACGTGTCTAAAATGAATATCTCTTAAGAAGTAATGTGTTTGCATCCATGGATGAGCCTTTTACACACTTATCATAAATAATGTGATAGTTAAAACAGATAGTGGCAGAAGAAGAACAGAAGTTACACAGAGAACTAATATGGATGTTTCAGAAAAAAAAAAAAATCGCAACAGAATCCAATACAAAGAGGATTTTTCAAAACATTAAGGGAAGGTATGAAGCCACAATCTGCTAATAAAGACAGGGAGAAAACAATAAAAGATTTAAGCAGGAGTCAAAAGCCGCAAAAGATGGCTGTAATTCAACAATATCTAATCTCCGCAAGGGCGCTCGGCTACTATCGACCCAGATAATGCTGCAGTCTGTGTCATGCGATTCAGGGCAAAAGGTAAGCAGGAAATCAAAACAATGCAATTCTCTTTGAGGATAGGGTGAAAAGAAAGCTGATATATCATCTATCCCAGCAGAGCAATGTGCTCCTTTATTCATGCTCCCGTGAAAGAATCTTTCAAAGCATACCTCCATCACCAAATCAGTCTTAGTTTGTGATTCTGCCATAATGACTCTCAGTTGGAGGCAAAATAAACACACTTTTAGTCTTAAATGAATGAGACCTCATCTAAACCTGCACGCATCAAAGCAAAAAAGTACATTGAAAATTTAAAACAACAACAAGCTCCAACATAATGGCGATCATCTTTTGATTTAGGAAAACTCTAATCTTTCTCTAGTCTTTAACATAGCGAGCCCTCATCACTACTGCGTGCTACATTAGTAATGCAAAGCATCCTCCACCATCTTTGGTCTTTCTACATGGGGGAAAAATGCAGAACGGACCACAATATGTGTTAGATGACAGACTCAAGGTGTAGGTCAAGGTGAGAGTATCAATGTAAATGTGATCTAACCCTTTTTCTTCCACAGTTGAACGGCAGCATATTGTGGGTTTATTCAAGCGTGTGGGTGGAGGTTTTATCAATGAGCATACAAGCAATCTTGACCAACTGCTACTCCATTCAGATCGGAAAAAAAAACATTCAACTTTTCACTTCAGACTGAAAGGGCTATAGTATCCATACACAATATTAAATATGGAAAGTTTTTTTGTTTTGTTTTTTGTCAACTGAATGCCTTCCAATGAAACCCAATATTTCAGTTTGTGCAATTCAAACACACCACTTATACACACTCATGCACACAAAAAGCAAGTATAGTCCAAACTACACATCTCATTTCAGGCACAGCAGTGAACCACTGATATGTCACCATTATCCCTGGAGCAGAAATCACATTTGGAAGGAGGACACAGGATAAGATTTTGTTAGCTAGCTGTAATACCCTTTTACACATTGTTTTTTTTAATGGTCAGACACAAAATACAATACTCCAAATGGCATGACATATTGTTGGTTAGGAGTAGTGAATATGACAATCTTTAAATCCAAAAAATTAGAAAAGAGTTTGAAAAAAAACGTAACTTTACGCATCAAAATAAGCTACTTCACACAAAAAGCACTTTTATTGTTTTGTTTTGATGGGCTAGGTGAACGTATGAAGACCTGTGTAGCACCGAGGACTTGAAATTCACGATGACATTTGACCTGCAAACAAATTACTCCGCGGCAGGAAAAACAATTAAAAGTTTTCAAAATCAGCTTTTTGTTCAAAATGTTCATTTTGATATTGGTGCGATCATATCTTACCATTGCATATTATTTTTACTCCATTCATTTTTATAACTCAATATAAACATTTTACATTATAATATTTCAGAGAAGGAACAGGAAAATGTGAAGATTATCAGGTCAAAGAGTGCATGAGCTTGTGTGTCTCTGAACAAAGCGGGTTTTATCATTCTAATGAAATGCGGGTACAAGACGGTAAGTATCCGACATGCAGAGGGATTAAAAGTGTCACCTGTCCTTCCACGCACACGAATATTGATTTTCTGACAATTTACAGCACAATTACTGTTCTGTGCAGGTTGCATTTGGAGACATTTCTCTATTAAATACAATTGCAATCAGTTGCACCAATTTGACAGTGCCATTTGTGTGTGTTTATGCATTAAGTTTGTCTGGCGGAGCGTTTCCAGATGAATAGAGGTCAAAACCAATTCACTCTGTAGTTATAAAGTATTGGACTCCACGATTCTTAAAGGTTGGAATTTTCCTGAATCCACCTGACCTTTGACTCTAATAATAGATGTGTTTGAGAAATTCAAATTCACACACCCGCACACACACGCATACACACACTTTGTATGTGGGGCAGTTTTGTGCATCAAACCTAATCTATATAATAAATAACATTATTGACCGCCAGTCTAAATTCTCCTCATCCCAGCCAAGGTCCTAGATCTGTCTTTCCCATTATTCCCCCAGTGGCTAACATGCGTGTCCGTGTGTGTGTGTGTGTGTGTGTAAATGTGTGTGTGTTTTGTGTATTCATTGTGTATTTTGGGAAGGTATATTTGTTTCCATCATCACTCATAGGACCCGTTTGTTTTGGGGGGGACCAAAAAGCAGATATCAACAAAGAGAATCACCATTTGTGTTGTATCGATACTATTTTTTGGCCCCGATACCCGACTGGTACGACCCTATTTGTATTTTTTTCCTTCAGTACTAAAAAATGGCACACTCACTTGGATGTGGTAAGGCCTTGCTTTCAAAAAAAAATATTTTGTGAAACAGGAAAAAATTATAATAATGTAGATTGACTGACATAGAACTTTTTAATGCCTACCGTATGTGAATACTGACAAAAGTAATCAAACGCTTCTAAAATATGAGAATTTTTGCTTTCAAAGGCCAAAATAGTGCAATTTTCATGTGGTTACAACAAGTAGTGCAGAACGGGAGTGGAACAAGGAAAGGAAAGTCATTAAAAAAAGGAAATAATTTATAAGAGGTATTTTTGAAAGAGATTGTGGCATAAAGACCTATCTGAAATAAAAACATCTCTGATCAACAGCAGAGTGTATTAAAATGTGATTAGTAGAAACAGCAACTGTGTCAGGTTGTCTGCAACATCCACAAAATGTTATTCAATGCTAGTGCAATTTGTCTAATTGCAAAATGTCCTTAAAAAAAAAAACATGGGCTTAATTCCAATGATGCATTTCACAAGTATATGGTCCCCTTGGCCTATAGAAACCAGAATGTGTGTGCCATGGCATTATTCCTGCCCCCAACTGACATTTTTAGGTTAAACAATGTTATTAATAAAGCTCTCCCAGACCTCAGTGCTCGCCATTGTCACCCTTAGAGTCAATAAATCAAGTGTCTGAAATGTGTGCCTTCGTATATCCTTGATGGTACGTCTGTGCATGCTAGCATCTGGCCCCTGCAGCTACAGTATGTTATCAGGCACAGATGAAGGTGACATACAACTTGGCGCCGTTTGTGTGTTGTGTTTTTCCAAGATACCCCTTTTTTGTCTAGTCTAACATATTTGATATCACAAGCCTTCTTTGCTGATTTTTTAGTTATTTATTTCTCTTCTGTGACTGTAATGTTTGCCTGTCTTTCCATTAAGACTTGTAATTCCACCACTTCATTTTGCACTTGCTGCGGTCTCCCAAATGATCGAAAGTGAAAACCATCAGAGCTACCTTTTTTTACAGATGCGGGCTTGTTGTAGTTGGTGTTTGTTTAAATCTGTTTTTTTGGCTTTATGTTGTCATGTGATGTTTGACTTTTTTGTCTGTGCAGCATTTGCAGGGATTTTTCCTAAACTACAATTAGAGCCTGACTGTTTGTTTGTTTATTTCTTAAATATGGTAGTACTCACCACATTTACACCCGTTGCAACAACTCGCATCATTTGTTTGAGTGAGTGAACATTTATCAACTGATTTTTGAGATCTTGGGGAAGTATGATCAACAGTAAATGATGACTGTCAAGTCAAAAAAAAACTATTATAATACCAGTCTCTTAATTGGAGAAGAAAATAAAAAGAGGGTCGAACACAGTGCTAGGCAAATAAACTTGCCTGTACTGAATGTATTTATTGTCGTCACAGTACTACATACATAAATTGCTAAATGGACTTGTCACATGCACGACACAGTCGAACATAACTACTCAAAAATGTTTCAGGCACAAGTGCATCTTCTGAGCACAAACTGTTGCAGGTTAAAGGATGCACGCAAGGAAAACTCAAATTGTGACCGCTTATGATTGTAGCGACACCCCCTGCTGGACCAAAGACTTCCTTACCACAAGAATGTACCCTCACCACTCCCAGCCAAGTGCATGCTTGTCAGACCAATTTCAGCCAGACCGCAACAGGATGAAGTTGAGGACATAACCATCCCACACTCAAGCCTAAGATCCCCCGCGCAATATAAAATGACTCCCACACGGTATGTCTCACAGTTCATACACTTGAGCATACTTCTACATGAGACAGCCGTCTCCTAAGCGGGATCGTCCCGGCCAAAGAGAAGGATACACACACAGTACACTGGGCAGTTGCCGACAACATGGGCAAGCGACAAAAGTATCGTTGTTTGTCCAAAGCCAAACAATACAGCTGAGCAATGAGGGGGGAAAAGCAAAGGGATCAATAGAGAATTGCAATTAGCCCACATTGGCAGGAGCAGTGCCAGAATTAGACACAGGATGTCGATTCCATTTCCTGCACTATCGGCTTGAAAACCTGCTGGGCTTGCTGTGTAATTGGAGCAACAAACGGACGGACACTTAAGATGTCGCGGCGTGGTGGTGACAACATATCGTGTGAGGCTAATCAATGTGAGATTCATACTGTACATGACTGCATAATGACTCCCATAGACCAAAAGCATGCCGCTAAATGACGCAAAGCACAAGCCTCTCCAAACCCCAATAATCAGTCCTGGTTTTGAACACAGTGATTATTTTCAATGATTTTTTTTCCACATCTTTATGATTTGATTCAAAGGCATGCTTACCTTTACAGATAGCCTGACCTTGTAGTATATCCCTTGGAATAAAGATGGAGTAGAAGCTTTGTGAGAAGCCAGGTTGGCAGGGACCTTTAGTGGAATGCTCACCATTATTCACCTGAAAGGAATTGTCAGTGAGAGAGGTCACTAGTTGCGGAAACCTTTTAATCATGAATGTTCTTTGGTCCAAGCGCTACATTAGAAGCATCGACAACAAAGACTAAATGGTGAGGTTAACTACGTCCTTGAGAGGAAACAAATGCGGTCCACAAACAGGTGGGTCCTTCTCTGTTGAATTAATGTGTGAGAGTGGACATAGAATGGAGCATACGCGTGTACAAAGAGCACGCAAAAAAAGTATCTAAAGTGGTTCAGAGGAGTTGACGCTGGTTTAACGTACAAACTTTGCATCCATCGCGGCATAACTATGTGTCTATAAATTAAATTATATGGTCCACATCCCGGGTGATAAGAACTGAATTGGCGTAAAGTCACTTTGGTGTCAAGCTTGGTTCCTGAAGAGACATTGCGTCTAAGAGCATCTGGGGTGGGGAGTAATATTGGATGAACACGTCGTTTTCACACCCACAGGCTGATAGTGACATAAACTATGATGAGAGGGACAGTGTTTAAAAACAATCATTTGTAATTGCCTGCGCCAACACTTCCCTTTTGAAAATATCAAGATGTTTTAAGTTGGACAAAGCGTGTCATCCTATTTAAACTCAACTGGACTGCGAGGTTCAGAGTGAAACATATCATGTCAATTAAATAATAGTAGTGGTCGCGTAAATGCGCGTAATTAACTGTCTGCTACTCGAACCGTTTCGCCGTGTCAATGAGAGCGTCACTTCACGTCTAATTATTTTGCCAACTAAAATAGATGAAGGACCCGATTGACAAGTCATAGTACACTACTTGTTGGAAATCCGCGCCAATGCAGACGCGCACCGGGCTGTATCCCAACCAACGCGTGACATTTTTTCAATGTGGGACCATATAACGATTAAAAAAAATAATAATAAATAAAAATAAGACAAGTCACTTGGCAAAAGAAGAAGAAAGCTCACCCGGAACGTGTCAAAGAGAAGGGCTGCTGACAGGACCAGAGCCAAGTTATGCCTCATCGCGGCGGACGAAGCGAGCGACAGCCACAGCAACCTGAGCGAGGAACCACAAAGAGAAAAGAGAGTCCTAAATCGCCTCCCTGAATACTGCAACGCCTATCTGTCCTTTTTGCTGTATGGTTGGACTGTGCCTGGAATGTTCCACGGGATTGCAGCGGCTCCAGAGTTTGCGCGACTCTTGCGTGCAGGTGAGCGACTCACTCCGCACCAAAGCGCAGTCAACGTCAGCCGGCTAGCCTGCCTCGCAACCTTCACTACCCACACACACACCCCACCCCTCCCTCTGAGCACATGCACTTAAAGCAACTCCACCGGCTCTGCCTCAGCCCCCCAATCCATCTCATCGATATGCCGATTTTTTTTCAGGTTTTCGCTGGATTAGCCCCCTCCAATAAATTATTTTATGGGAAAGGGAGTTTGGTGGTGAACTAATATTTGATTTTAGCAATTGGCAGGGGATTTTAAATGCCTTATTCAATATGTGTCCTTAACTACCAAAGCATCGACCATAACCAACCACGGGCCATTTGTTACGTATAATATTTTATTGATTAATTAGTGTCTGAAAAAATACTTATTTCGACACTTGGGTTCATCCGCCTCTATCTCTGTAAAATAAAGACGCCCATTTAATCACCTGAAACGGGGAAAAGGTAAGTCTAAGAGCTGGCGAAAATAACTTTTTAAATATGTATTTTTTGTCCTCTTTAAGCGGGTGCTGTATTGAGAGTCTTTCTTAAACTATTGGTTTATTTCTTGTTAATTTGCCCGCATCAAACCACTCTTCATTATGTGTCTGACAGACTCGCAGATGTGTAAATTAAGCCATTGTCCGAGTTGGCTCATTGAGCCTAAGCACCTGCCGTTAAACTCATTCAGCTTTATTGGCTGAGTATGTGAAAACCTATAAGGAATTGATCAATTTATCCATGAGTGAGGGTTTTCCTTAACCATGCAAGTTGATGCTCCAAATGCTATCGAGCTGAAGAAGAAACTTCAACAGCACTCCGATGAAGAAAAAAAATAAAAAAGATATTGTATTGCACAACTTAAGTATCTTTCTTAAAATGAAGACTGTATCTACACCGAGCGGTAACAAAAACTATGGCCCAAATCTCCTAGTCCTCAAAACATGTGCGGGGGAGAACTCTTAAAGGTATTTTAAGGGGTGCTGACATGCTTCTCTGACAAATGAATGTGAGAGTGTGTTTTTTATCATTAGCTTTTGCTCCTGCACTGCATATGTGGTCCAGTTTGCTTGTGTTAACATTATAAAGCCACCACGCAAGAAGAATGAGTCATTCAGTAAGTGCACAATTGATAAAAGCATCCCACTGCCATTAATTATGACAGGGGCAAATGGAGGAAATTAGGTGTGCTTGCAGTTGAGTTAGAAAGTCTCTGAAAGGGGAGGGCGCGATGGATGGGTCAACAAATCATTATAATTTATAGCCCCATTTATATCCGATATTAACATGTGCACTCATTGTGGATACATTAATTGGGTAATGACATCTAGTCTATGGCTCTTTGCACTTTACTGCTAATAAAATGACTTATGAGCTGTATTAAATGAGTGCCCATGTAACTGAATATTGGAATTTAAGTCAGCTCGACAGACTGGTGCGTTTGGCAACAAACCCAATACACCCAAAATAAAGAGGTTTCATGTATGGATGCCATTTGTCACAACATGTGCACTGATGGCTTATGGTCAGTTTTTTTTTTTTTTTTTTTTAACTCTAGATGTTTCATAAGCACAATTCAGTTCCCTGCATTACAATGCAATTACAATGCAATAAACAGGTACACTTCCTTCAAAAGTTTCGTACCTCAGTTGCAGTTATCAACTGAGCAACACAGCAACTGTCCTGTCTCATGTAAAAGAAACACTGCTCATGCCCCAGTGCACCCTCCCCGATTGCCACATGTGGTGCATGTAATTGGCATGCTTAAGACAAATTTTACCAAAGTGTGACTTCAGTGACATGCCTAGCGCCACATGTGCAGTGATGGAAAAATCAGGTCTGCAATACAAACGGTCTTGCCACAGTTTGGCTTTATCCGCAGGTGCTTCTTCTTACATGGTATATTAACCGGCTCATTTTACTGCAGACTGAGTAGAGGAACATGTGGCTGAAGTCAAACTGGCAGGCTTTTGCCTTTCTGGACCTGGATTTCCCATTTCTGCACATGATCTTAAATGGGCAGCTCATAAAAAATTTACTTGGAAAGTTCAATATCGAGGCATTGCACAGGTGGTGTCGTTGTAGTTGTTGCCCAAAAGCTTGCCACAAAGGGTCCCAAGCCCATATAAAAAAAAATAATAAAGTTTGTTGCCTCAAAAAGGGTCAATTTTTATTCCATTCATCATGGAGCGCATGTGCTAACATTCAGGCTCAATTTGACAGTCAACATATGTTACAGTATATTTCTCATTTGCATCAATGGCATCCATCTTCATCTCAGAAAAGATAGCACCTACAGCAATTCCAAAATACAACATTTGAAAGTCGAAATGTGCCACCAAAAATAAGGAGGAAGACTGTTTATCAAATTCTGTCAGAGCAGAGCTTGTCCAAGGGTCTACTATCTCCTAAACAGTATCTATCTGCCAAACTCCCATACTGACTTCTCACTGTACTGTGCGAGGAGGTGTTTCATTATGTCATCTTACTCTATTCCAAATAGCCAAATAAACCCCAGCCCAGGGAGGAATAAATAGGTAGGCAGCCCCGGCCATAATGGCAGTAAACGAGAGTTGAGGAGACAGGTTTGTTCCAAGATGTCTGTAAGCCTATTCTGAGGGGCCTTGTCATCTTGCTCTCTGGATAATGATGCTTCCATTAGCCATCAAAATGCCAGGCATGCGTCATGCACTTAAAGTGAAAAGTTTCTGGAGCTCTCTGCGGTTATTTGCTTCCAGTTTGGGGTTTTACTTTTCCGACATTCCTTACTCTCTAATTCCACTTCCACGGAGGTGTCAAAGTCCAGTCCCAGAGGGCCGGTATCTTGCACGCTTTCGATGCCTCCCTTCCAAAAACACCTGATTTTGAAGCTCCCGCAGAGTTTGATGATGACCTCATCATTTGAACCAGCTGTTTTGGGGAAAGGAACCCGGAAAACAAAACATATTCCGGCCCTCGAGTACCAGTGTTCGACACCGGTTTAGAATTACAGGATTCACTTGTCCCTACAAGTGAGTTAGAGTAAATACATTCAGTGGGAAAAAAAATTGTGAAATAATGAGCAAAACATTTAGCGGTACGATAATGCAACTAATAGATAATCGAATTAATCGAGAACCATTTTTTGATCATCGATTTTGTGACAGAGTATAATTTGAAATAGTCGAAATCTGCCAAATGTCACCAACTCACCGTGAAATATTATCTGTTAATGTAGCCTTGCATATAAACACACGTATTGTCTGAATATGAATGCATCTATGCTTTTATAATTACTGTATATATACACAGTATATATACACAGTATATATATATATATATATATATATATATATATATATATATATATATATATATATATATATATATATATATATATATATATATATATATATGAAATAAAGCTCAATTCATCAATAAAGGAAATGTGGCATGTTCCTCCCCAGCTCTGGTGAAGACTTTGAAAATGTTTCTTCTTACTTTGAGTGGAGAACCCATCCTGTCCGTGGGTTTTCCATGTCATGGTGCCAGCATCCTGTTGTAGGGGTCATTTTTGACCCAGGAGACAGGCACTCACGTTGTGGTGACAGATTAAAGACTTGCTGAGAGTGTTTTGACAATGGCCGAGGCAAAGATGAGGGAAATTCAGACCTTGGAGCCAATGTGCAATGCCATTGTTCTCTTTTTTGGATGCAGACACCACTGAGTGAAATACTGCTGGAAAGGTACATGGGGATATTCAGACATCCTAAATACAGCTGCAAAGCATTCAGCCAAACAATGTGTGTTGAGCCACCACGAATGACTTAAAATGAGCAAGAGGGGGTATCACTGTATCATTCTCATACATTCATCTCTGACATGAGTCATTGAAATCCTGTTGCTGTGTTCATCTAAAAAGAATTTCTGTGATGAGGTGTGAAGAATCATGTTACGGGAAATGTAAAATAATTTTAATTTCCCCAATGATTAAATTGATGAATGGAAATACGTCAGTAAGGTACAGAATGGGTACTCTGTGTTACTATTACTTCATTGTGTGCAAGGGCATTCAAGATAATTATTGTAAAATGATTATTTTTTTCACGTACAATGAATACCTAAAAAATCTTTTTTTTTTCACTTACTGTCAACTGAAAATGATGGTGCTTGTTCTCGGGGCTGAGGTCAAACCTCCCCTGTTTTCTAGGTTTGTTCAGGTAGGTAATAAACTAGTTAAGTATTCCTATTTCCCAGTTATGACTCTTTGGAGTTGTCATGAGCAGAGTAAGTGTTTTTTTTTGTTGTTTTTTTTTTTATGCATTTGCATTTGCCATCAATTCAACTAGTACAGGGTATTTTTTTACAAATAAGGAATTCAAATACTGTACATATTTTTTACCTTACCTCCTTTGTCTTTGTTTTTTAACTAAGCTCAAACCTAGAGCCTTTTGTGCACCAGATGTCAAGCAAGGGAACTACTCAATTATTATGGGTATTATTAAAAAATATATATTGGTCGTGGCGAACAGGTTTGTTAGTATTCCTTGCCACGGTGACCCCATATGACCGTCTTGGCGTGCTACAATATCGGCGGACCAGTTGTCGTAAACATGCAGGTGGTTTCATGTGCACTGTAATGATGTGTGAGCTGCTGGCGATGGATGAACAAATATCTGAGAAGTAGAAAAGCAGAGGTGTTAAAATTATTCCTTGGCAGGATGAATTTTGAGCAGCAATGGGAGGCACTCAGTGGAGATGCCCTGAAGGCTGATAGGATGCTTTGATCAGAGATGGAGGGATACGGCTGATAAAGATCCACAGCCACGCGTTTTCCCTTTCCGTTGCTTTGTATTACTCTTTTGTTTTTTTTCCCCTCTCTAACTTTTTTTTTTACTTTTATCAATCATTCTCCCCCAAACTCTGCCCTGTGTGCAAACATAACTAAATGTCTGAGGAGATGTTTCATCTCGTGAAGCAAGTTGCCCACTGATTGTTGTTCACGGATGACTGCAAAAGCCAACAGCCTTGGGCATGCCTTGATGCCATAATACCCTTTAGACATTGCTAATAAGCAAGCGGACAAGTCCGGAGGTATCCCAAACTAAACAAAAGATATCCAGAAAAATACATGCATAACTAACACAAACAATAGCGGTTGTTTTTTGAGCTGTTTGGACGAATTACTTTTCTCATTGTAATTTGGCTATTCCGTATGCTTCATGTTTTTTTCAGGACGTGTTTAAGTTCTGGGCATTCTCTGACATCAAGCAAGAGTAGTGATTAAATTATTCCATTCACTTATCCGCATTTCCATATTTGCTCAATATAAATACCATCTGGGTGCTTGAAATAGATCGGTTTAGGGCCATACTAAATAATTAAACTATTCCCAGTGAACAAGTCCTCGATCGCCTTTAATAAGGCAAACTTATGAGGTTTGTACTAAGCCTGTAGTCATTGGGCACATTTGGGAGTGCTATTGTCTTTGCCTGGAATGCTTCCATAGAATCCCAAATGTGAAACTGAAGAGCCACTACTTGACCCATGCTTCTTTCTGTGGACCAAGCATTTAACCCATTTCCCAAACCAGATGTGGCCAAGTGAGCATGAAGACAGGGCTTTTGCCTGAGCTGCATGAAACTCAGCTTGGAGCTGAAACAAAAGCAGCGGGTTATAATGTCACTCATGTGTTTTTCTCACATGAGTTCAGTATGTGACCTCAGTCCCTGTTCCTTTATGATTTGTTTATTTTTATCATGCATTTCTTCAGTTCGTCCAATAACAACCCATCCATCCATTTCTCACGAGGGTCACAAGTGTGCTGGAGACTATAATAAAATGTTGGCTCTGTCACATGCCAGAAAAGTGAAAGTTCTCAGCAATGCTCTTCTTTCCGGGATCTACCGTAAAGTGCACAGCAAGCTCGCTCCCCTCCCCTCCCCTCCCCTCCCCTCCCCTTTCCTCGCGCGACAAAAAAGTGGACAAAAAGTACAACAGCGACTGAAAGCCCCGCGATTCGGCGCATAACTCTGAGGCATAGTGATATATATCTCTAAGCCACCCCCCCCTCCGGTCCGCAATATAAATCTAAGGCATTAACCGGTCCGCGGTGATCAAAAGGTTGGGGACCACTGCTCTACAGGTCTACTTATTTGAGTAATTGCATTGGTAAGTTGCAGTTTTGTTGTTATGTAACTTTGTTTAGAACACTAAGTAGAACGGACTTATGAAACTGGATCATTCAATTATCCTTCTGTATGTGCTGCTGTTGCTTCGATGCGTCCTCTGTGTTAGTATGTTCTACGTTCTTATCCGCAATGGATAAAAGACACCTGCGTTTTTATGTTTGGGAATTAAACTTTAGTAATTTATTAACTGTTTTTCTTTTCATTATTATTAACAGTGATAGCTATTGAACTAAATACATCACTTTTTCAAATCAAATCCATAGTCATGAACCTGCAGTACTGTAGATCCTTTTATTGTTATTCATTACCCATTACATCCATTTTCTTCAGCTGCAAATCCTCACTAGGGTCCTCATTTATATTATTGTTATCATTATTACTACTTTGCATATGCTTTGTGACAACTGTAGTTTTAAAAGACTGTTCTTTACAAGACAGGGAAAGCAAATGCTTTGTATTTTTGTCTGCAGTGAGCTCAAATGAACCAGATTGCAACTGAGACCAACCAAAGGAGAACTTGCATGGTATAAAGTCCTCCATGCAAGCCGTGGATGGGTCTTGATGTTAGCCGGTGTGTATTCTATGGCTTCACGACTTCATTCAGTTCATCCTGGGTGGTAATACGTGTACATTAAATATAATTCGGTGAACCATCATGATTTATCACACTAAAATTGAATAGGTCACTCCATGCATTTATGCCACACATTTCTATCTGAATAAAAGTATGAAGGAAGATTAGGTTGAATCAAACACACACACCTATGTGTGTTTCTGTCTTTCTGCGTGCATGTACACACGCTCAAAATAATAATAATAACAATAATGTTTGATCTGCAATTAGCTGCCAACCAGTCCTGGCTGTCCCCGGCCTACTGCTCAACAAGCGGCTATAATAAAAGAATGCATAGATGGATGGATGGATTAAAATAATAAAATGAATCTGCTTCAGGTGCATGACGATGGAATTAGTTTGAAAGAGTGATGTATTTACGTCACTAGGTGTCACTGTTTCTATATGTTAATGATTTAGCAAAGTTATATTTATTACTCCTATTTTTTTGTTTGTTAAATTGCCTACCTTATTATTTGCTCAATTATGGAATGTAGTCTGCTCGGGGAAGTGAACAGAGTAAGAATTTCATTGTGTAGTATTACGATGCATATGACAACAAAACTCTTGAATCTTATTGGTTTTATTAAATTACTTTTATTTTGTGTAATTACTATTGGGTATTGTTATTGTGCTTTACAGTAAGTTACAGGCACCTATCTGATGCAAAGCATTGGAGCCTCCAAGCAGCACCTACGATTAGCTTAGCATAGCAAATATCCATTTTTATACGTGCATTCTACTTAGCGTTCGAAATAAAGTTACATAACAACAACAAAACTGCAACTTACTAAAGCAAGAATTCAGTGTCACTCTCATTGATGGTGCTTGTGAATTTAGGTGGAGGCTGTCATGAACGTCTTGATTCAGGAGTTTCTGAAGGACTGATATTGCAATGAGTACAGAGCAATGATTCAATGATTACTTTACATCTCGGCGCGGTGACGTTTTTTTTATCCCGGCGATGACTTTGATTCTCATCTCGTCTTTCGTTTTTTTTCTCTCTAGGTGTCCCTAAAATCTCGGTGCAGTGACTTTTTATCTTGGTGTGATAACTTTGAATCTCATTTCGTCTTTTTTTTTTTTTTTCCGGATGACCCAAGAACGCCGTCGTACTCGGGAAGCGCTAGCCTGGATGTTTTTGAACCCTCTTTCATTTCCAAGGTCCTTCAGAGCTTGCTAATGAGCTAATTGTTTGAATCAGATATGTTGGGGAAAGAAAACCAGAAAACGCAGGACACTGGCCCAAGAGGATTGGAGTTCGACACCTATGCGCTATTGAGTCATCACTGAATGAGGTACATGAAATAATGCATGATAGGTAAAAACAAAGAAAAGAAAAAAACCCTGGAGAAAACATGCTGACATAAGCTTTGGCTGAATTTCAATTTATGACTGACAAAGCATCATTTAGTTTTGAAAATAATTTTTAATTGATGGAAGAGGTTTTGTTTGAAGGTTTCAAGTTTTTCTCCAGACACAGCAGCAGCTCAGCGGTATTGACATTTTTGACATCTTCCATTCTCTAACCTTCAACTATTAATATAATAGTTTGGAATTGAGTTGAAATCCTCCCGGCACCCTTGCTTCCTGCTCTGTTCAGTAAGAATAGTAAATATAAAGAAGTGTTTACACATATTGTATTCCAATGAATAAGACATTTGCTAGGACAACTTTAGACCACTGACAGGGATGCTACACTTTGTGGATTCTCTCAGTTGCACTACAGACCTTTTCCAAGTTGCGTTAGGCCTGACTACTCAATCAACAATTTTATGGGTAGAACACTTTAAAAGGATCTAAAGTTAACATAAATCACTGGGTGTTTGCATATATATATATATATATATATATATATATATATATATATATATATATATATATATATATATATATATATATATATACATACATACATTGGCTATATTTGTATTATTTTGTCTTCATCTTTACTACAATGCTGGCCTGCTATTGGTCAGTGTCTCCTCACAGAGATGGTCGTCTGCTAATGGTCAGATTTCAAAATTGTTGTTTCAAAATGGCAGCATGGTAAAACTTTTGTTCAATCGTGAGTGGTTACAAAACCGTATTTATAGTGCATTTTACTGCTTAATTCAAACTTGAATGGGTTAGCCATGGATCCAAACATTGCTAGTGTGACACGCTGGGGTTAGTGTTGTCACATATGTATTTGTGAAGTCTAATTTTGAAATAGTTATAAATGCCATTTATATTTGTTTTTCCAACTGCTGCTGTATTTATGTTGTTGTGATTTACGTTGTATTATTTTGGAGAAAAGAGAATACCGGAAGTAGTGGTGAATGGTTCTGGGTCGGGGGGGACGGAAAAGAGCGCGACTTTGCTGCCGCTACTCAGACAAAATCTGGGAAGAAAGCAGCTAATGTTGTCCTCCTTTATTTGTCACTCCTGCCTAAACAGGTCAGTAAATGGGAGATGACTAATGACCGCTTTTATTTTATTACATAGGTATATGTTATTTCTGTTGAGTTTTGTAGCAGTGAACCAACTTTTCGAACGATATTGGCACTTAATTGAATATTCGTTTCCCGCCGTACGAGCGTCGTCGTATGCAATGTCCATTTTGTTTCGTGAGACCTCCTTCGATGCGCGCCGATAAACTAAATGTGAAATGTTCTTTTTCATTTCTGCCCACTGTATTAGACACAGAGAAAAGATGGTGTAGAATACCAAATTAGAAGACAGTTGATGTCATTAATGTGTACTTTTGTAAAAAGAATATTTAGAAAATATGTAAATTTAATGTTATTACTGGATATTGTGAAAGAAGGAGTTTGTAAAAGGGAGATGGTCATTGATTGATACGAAGACAGATTTACCAAAAGAAGGACTGATTGATGTGAATGAAAAGACAGAAATGTTTATAAGTAAAGTTTTGTGTATGTGTTGCGTTTAATAAACGCTCAGACGAAATCTGGGTAGGAAGCAACTCACGTTGTCCTCCTTTATCCGTCACTCCTGCCGAAACAAGTAAAAATTTAATTGTTGCTGTGGCCCACCCCGCTGGACAGGTAACACTTGTGATGTTAAAGGGAGAGGTAAGAGATTATTTATATGGAAACGAAGCTGGAGAAAATCAAAGAAATAAGAAGGTAGCCAAGCCTAGGCTACCCTTACTAGGGAACATGGGCAGAACAAGCAGCACTCAAAGGTAAATAAATCCTTTCTATATTTTTTTATTTATGATATTTTCTGATTATATTCATGTATATTATATATACATGTACAATTTTGTTGTTTTTACCTGGGGTTCTAAACGTATTAGGTATTTAACATAGGTTTGGATTGCCCGCCGTACGGTGAATTCACCTTACAAGCCCAACCATGTGAGAGATTAATCTCGAATACGTAACACGGGGGTCCACTGCGTATGTATATATAGTGGACCCCCGGTTTACGAACTCCCTCATTTACGAACTTTTCGACTTACGGTCGTGGACCGCGGCATTTTTTGTCCCCCTCATACGCACAAACCTTTCATCTTTGGAACAATCTGGCATGCTGGTCATCGTGTTCGTATAATCAATTTTGCTTTGATGCAACAACGTATTAAAATGATCTCGCTTGTCACGTCACCGCTGAACGCTATTGCTCTTACAATGTCACAGTCACTGTCTCAGTCACGGTGTCAGTCACGGAGTCAGTCACGGAGATGCCGATATGCTATTGGTCGATTATGGTCACAGTCCCGGTCTCACTCACGGAGATGCGGATATGCTAATGGCCGGCGTCACATCAGTCACAGAAATGCCGATATGCTATTGGCCGAACGCCTTTATCTAGCTTGATGGCATAGCCGGTCGGGCTAGAAGGAAGGAGAGAAAATGAGTGAAAAACGGAAGGAAGGAATGTTGTGAAGACAACATTATCTGTTAGACAACTTTATCTGTTAGACATGGCTTCTAAAATTGCAAGTGGCGGTAAAGGAAGAAGTAAGAGGATGATGACAATAGAAACCAAGCGGGAGATAATAAAAAAAATACGAAGGAGTTGCACGCATAGTTAACCTTGCTCGTGAGTATGCCCGTAACCGCTCGGGCAATCTTCTAAGGGCAAGACTTTCCTTGCCGGGGGACGGATCTCGATCGACAACAAAATGGAGAGGCTTCTTCTATTATGGATTAAAGAGAAGGAAATCGCCGGTGATATGTTCTAGTTTGAGAAAATAAATAAATAAATTCTGCGGGTTGGTCTCTGTTCCCCTCCGCCTCCACCCAGCTCAAGTCACGTCGCCCCAAAATAAATATCATTTTTCCTTTGTATGTTTATGTTATTTAACTGCACAGTAGATTATGTTACTAATTTTAAATAAGTGCATAAAATCGTGATGGTTTTACCCAAGATTCTTGCATGTGTTGCCGATCATTGTGTCCGTACAATTGATTTCGCTTCACTACAGCAACGAAATCACCTGCTCACGCATGTTACGTTATCGCTGATATGCTATTGCTCTTACAATGTCACAGTCACTGTTTCAGTCACGGTGTCAGTCACGGAGATGCCGATATGCTATTGGTCGAACGCCTTCATCTAGCTTGATGGCACAGCTGGTCGGGATGGAAGGAAGGAGAGAAAATGAGTGAAAAACGGAATGTTGTGAAGACTTTGCAGACTTCGCAAAGTCATGATGTTTTTACCTAAGGTTTTTGCACGCGTTGCACGCATTCACTAATTAACATGCCCGTCCTACGAGCAGTTCGAGTTACGAGCGTAGCCGCTGAACGGATTAAGTTCGTAACACGGGGGCCCGTATTATATATATATATATATATATAAGCTTGTGTATAACTGCACCCAGGGCAGTCACTACTGATACCACTGTTGTTTTCACCCTCTTTAATTCTTCCTACAGGCATTAGTACATCTTCAGGTTTTTTGTTCCTTTTTCTGGATGTCACTCATGATTGTCACATCAATCATCTATTACCGTTTTGTCAGTTTGGATCTGGAAGTCCTGCAGGATCTTGGCCAGGTTGTTTTCCACTACCTTTGGAGGTGTCTGCCATCTTGATTTTGGTATGTTACAATCCAAATTTGGTACCTATGTTCCAGTACACTATTCCTGCTCCTTGATTATGGCACTCCATGTAAGGCTTGCCCATCCGCATCTTGCACTGTGCTTAAATGTGTTGTACTGTGTCAGTCAGCCTTCATCTGGCATCCTGCCTGATATGGTAAGTCGCAGCCTTTATTGAGCTTATTAGGTCCACGATTAGGGTCTCTGTGCTGTCTTTCAGTCCAGCCTTTTCTAGCCACTGCTTTATGTTCTTTGTGTGTCAGGTTCATTTATTAGACCTTTTTATGAAAACTATACTCAAAAAAGGAGAAAAGGCAATCTTTTACCAGCTGTTTGTGTGAATGTCTGAGCGATTCACTGAACAAGTTGTCGATGGGGGCCATCATCTTGACGTATTTTTGAAAGCCTGCTGTTTCCTCCTGGATAGTGCCCTAGTCCTGGCACCCCATTGTCCACTTTGTGTACAGCCTCAGGATGCTGGACTTGGGGAGGCAGGGGATCTCTGCCAGTTGTCAGGAATCTACAGATAAAAGAAGGTTTTCACAAACTAGAAATTTAAAGACATAACCAAGTACATTTTTAACAAACAGATGGGCTCCAAATAAAAACGTTAAGACAGCAATTAAGTATTATTGGTCCATTTAGAACTTAATGCAGCACCTAGATATTTAATTACCAGGACATAACAAGGGCATATGTTAACTTATGCACACAATGTGGCAATAAAAACTCTTTGTGTTCATCTTAATGTGTTGGTGATCTTTGCATAAAACATGCGCCATTGTGTGAATATTTCAGATGCCAATTGTTGTGTCTGGTTTCATATTGTAATGGAAGCGCAGACGTGAGCTAGTAGCTCGAATGAAATGTAAATATTGTTTATCAGGTTGGTACATCCTCTGCTGACTGAGTTAAAAATACAATATGCTGCCCCACTGCCATCGGTTCTTAGGAAAACCCTGGTGGAACCTCGCGAAACCTACTGAAATGTAGAATCTAAATCCAGAACTTTTTTGTTTATGAAAGAGATAAATACTCAAACCTCTAGGGTGCATCAGGAAGTTCTCGAATTGGTTTCTCCTGTCTGAAAGGCACTATCAATATTCAATAAAAACAATTTTGCAGCCTAAATGTGATTCTGCGCACTTCACCCCTGGGCCTTATGTCACGTCATATTTATTCCTACAATATAGTGAGCATTCAAAAGCATTCTCAAACAACTATATGAGGAGTAATAAACACTTGTTTTATAGTTGTTTTTGTTTTTTTAACTTGTCCTGCTCAGCTTCTTGATCAAAGACAATGGAAGATCTCTGCATTGCTTTAAAGTGTGGCAGTTTTTCTGAGCACACTGGACTGTCTGGATGTTTTTTGAAAATTGCACAGAAGGAAGAGTGAAAAACACAAGTAAAGATGAAACCTTAGCTGTAAGAGAAACAACGTTAGAATTGGGGTTCAAGTAGGGTTAGGCCTTGTAAATGAGCAACAGGACCATGTAGAATAGTAAAGGATGGAAGAGGACAAGAACAAATTGTTTTGAAATTGTCTTACTACCAAATTTATTGTTTGATCTGCACTTATTTTGACTCTATTGAAAATAACACGACCACCAAGCAGCCCGGCACCCTCTACTGAGAATCAGCGACTGATATACTGACAACACATGCCTGTGTTTGTTGTTAATCTGATTAGGTCAACCCGAGCTGAGTTAGATGTGTGTATGTGTGTGTACTATGGCTGCGTCAGTGTTAGTGAGACATGTGGAGGCTCCGGCAGAGGCAGCTTTGATGTCAGCAATGTCTTTGAAGCTTGAAAGCTCCATAATGTGCTTTAAACATTTTTGTACCTAAGTAGAATACCCGAGTACCCCGGTGAACAGATCATGACGGACACGATGTTTGCAAAAGTGCCTCCTCCCAATTATAGCCAGAGGAACTTGTCACTTTGCCTTTTTTACTCTCTTATCACCTTGATGTTTTTGCAGGCACCAATCAGTAGAATCTAAAAACTTAATTTGTGACCCATTTGCAGCGCAACTGCTCGAGATGATCGCTACCTCCACGCCCCTGTGCGCCTTCCTAGTGCATCTTCCACAAAGTACGCCATTTCACTTTAGCCTCTAGACAGCAAATGGGTTGTGCTGAACCCGCTTTCTATTATTCAAAAAACTCACTTTGACTGCAACTTAGTTAACTTTCATTTGCTGTTGTGCTTTTGTTTCTGTGACTGATGGGTTTCTTTTGTTCAGTTACACATAATCCAATGGTTTTTTTGTCAATCACGACTCGGTTATTGCCAAATTACGATGGGTGTTACACGGAAATAAAATAGCACATGTTGACTTTTTTCAATTGCATTTCATCACGTGGTTGTCCACAAAAAAATCATCGACACTTTTTTTTTCAATAAATGTATATTCTACTTAAAAAATCTACTGTAGGTTCAGATGTTTTTATTTCATGAAACCATTTGACAAAATAGAATTGAGAAAAAGTGAGAAAAAGAAAAAGTAATGCTACACTATGTTTCAGTATACTTTATCACTAAAGGATTGGATGCATGGATATTATATTATTTCGTTCCACATTTTTGTTTTGTTTGTTGGTTTTCCAGAAATTGACAATAAGCTTGACTTTGACTTGAGACTGACAGCCAATGTTTATCTACTCTGCACAAATGAGTTGCCAATCAAAGCGTTTCAGTTTGGTAATTTTGGTAGTATGTCTTTCATTGCATCACACACTTTCAAAGCATTTACCTTATTTGTATGACTGTTTATAATATGAACATGTGGTCTTATGTACTTTCCAAAACACAAACAAAAAAAGTGAAATCTTAAAATGAAAACAAACACCAACAACCCTAATCCAGGATGCAGTGTTTGGTAAACAGCCTTTCTTTCAGTTAAAATGACGTTCCTCAATGTCCACCTCAGTGTCGCTCCCACTTTAACATCGCACTATTTGTGCGCACACAGCGACCATCGTGCTATTCAAGCCTGCATGCTCAAAAGGTTTCATAAGTCCATCAGGTAAAGTGACAACATAAAAGATGCCCTTCCCACCTTCATGAGAATGATATGCAGTCCTGACATCCAGTTTAAGCCGCTGTGGCAAAGAAATATCTCCAGAATAAGATGACATGGGATGCATATTGTAATCTTGATGAAAGGTGAGAAAAAAAAAAAAAACAAGTAGATAGACCTCACGGGGTTTGTGCAGTTTCTCTCGACACCTAGCAAGAATGCGATAAGCAATTGCTTCTCAACCAGCTTATTTGTTAGCGCTACATTCACATGCTCTTTTCATACTTTTCAAATAAAAGATAACTGAGCCTTGTTATCAAATGGACCTGTTTTGTCTACTAGTTGAGAACCCCAGTTGTTACAATTTTAGTTCAAATTATGGCACATCTTATGCCACGTTTCCAAAAAAAAAAAAGAACATTTGTTCAGCTCGGACTCGTTTGTCATGGATGAAAGTTAGATTGATTCGCAAATGCGCAAAGAAAATCATGTGCCCTAACGCATCAGCGATTTGTGTCATGCCATCGTACCTGTGTACCAGTTATTTGCCGCCCTGCATATTATGAACAACTGTTAATATGACAAGTGGTCATCATTATTTTGAGAAATCCAAAGCCTCTCTTCGCTGCACCATGCTTGCACCTGTGCTTTTAAACAGCAAATTCGTAAATTCAGCTACCTTGATGATTAAATCTTTGACATTTTTGGATTGAAAAAGAAAATCAATAGAAAGCACCAACTAACGAACTCAAATAAAAAATCATTTAGTGAGACCAGTAATACATCACAGCTAAAAAAACTCAATTGAGATATACTATGTACAAAAAAAAAAATCTCAACATTAACCATTCCAACTGAAAATGCTCCCCCAAAGTACCCACGGTTTCCAGTTTCTAAACCGAACACAAAAATACGCTGCAAAATAAATGCAACACATTATAGACAAATCCTATGAGTACAGGATGGAGGCCTGGTTGGAAATTAAAAAATAACAGGAGACTGCAGCAGCACTGTGTGGAAGCTGTCCTCTCCCAGCCGTAATAAATTGCCTGTTTATTACTTTACAGGAAATTAAACAGTGGGCCAGGAAAGGCCGCACATTCAATTTAAACCCCCCAAGAAAGGAAGTGATTTTAAAAGGACCGATAACGTCCTACACCAACTGCCGTGGTCATTGAGATGTCATCCTTGTTCTATTACAGTAAGTCAAATGCTGTAACGTAATCTTTGTTGTTATCCAAACATCAATATTGTTATTACCAAGTCAGTATCAATATGAGATTGACATTAGTGTGATGGTGTTGTAAGTACTTTCAATTCCGTGCTCGTATGCACTGCTGCGGTTTTGTCTAAGAAGTGACAAGCAGTTTGCAGGACTCATCAGCGCTCTCTCAAAGGCGAGCAGGCACACTTAGCTTAAATTTCTGCTGTCTCTTCAAATCACTCATCTATTTTATTCATCTTAACTTCTACTTTACATACAGTACACCATGTTCTTAAACATTGTATTGTATCATATTCACATGCTGCGTTCATATTTTTTGGTCTGGTATTATGTTTTTTGTTCATAAATGTAATATTCACGTATTTTTTGTTTATTAGTTTTGGCAATGTTAAATCTATTTAAATAGTTATTGCTACAATTATTTAAAAAAAAACAAGTTAGTGGACTGGGATATCTAGGTAATGTCTGGTTGATGACATGATGGTTAGAAGCCTTTGTTTTTTTTAGTTATTTTGGGAGATGGGGCAGCAGCTTGGAATGGTTTCTCGTTCCTTGTTTTTTGTGCTTTCTGTTACCCAATAGATATTTTAGGAATATCAACTAAACCACTGTGGCCAACTGACCGTAATACTAGGTTCATACTGCACAGCTTAATGCTCAGTTGCAATTTTTTTAGTGAACTCTGATTTCCGTGAGTTCATTCACATTTCTAAATATATGTGACATTTATTTGACCTGTGTGTGAAGACCAAGCGGCACAAAACTTCTCACATGCGCACTGCTGTTACCCACAGCGGCGCGCTTGGCATTCGTGTTTGCGGAAGTACCCCAACTGATGCCCGAATGGCTGTTCTACCGGAGCCTCGATACTTTCTTTCTGTTCCATTAAGAAAGAAAGAAGAGGGAAAGGTGCTGTTTTTGGCCATGGCAATTTGTGCCATGATGGCATCATCTCCACGTTTGAGGCGAGCAGCTCGCTCCAACCAAGCGAGAGAGAGACTCAAACAAAAAAAATGCACTTTGGAATATTTTCAAACTTCCTTGCCTGGTCCGATATTGTTATGATTTTTCCAAGCTGCTTCCACCTTTTTGTCCGTAGAATTGTGACGTTTGTCGCTTGCTTGTTCCGTGCGAGTCAGATAAGACCGGATACATATCAGATTTAGTATCGCGTGTCCAAGTGTCCTGGTTCGCATTTGAATGAAAATCGGATCTGTGTCGTTCACAAACCCATCAAAATATCAGATACAGGTCAGATAGGGGCAAAAAAAAGGGGTCACTTCAGGCTGCAGTGTGAACATAGCCAAAGAGAGACAGACTTGTGGTAAGTAAAAGGATTTCCATGTATTTCAAAGGTAAAAGGATGGCGAGCTACTTCATGCTTCCATCTTTGCACAAAGCAATGCAGGGCACACTGTTCATTTGAGGTTATCATGAACCATTGCTATGCCGCGACTAGCCCAATAAATAAATACACAAACATTGAATGATTCAAAAGTCCGTGGTACTCATTTGTCTTTTATTTGGTGTATTCTCCTTTTCCTTGACTTGCTCCTTTAATCTTTTCAACTTAATTCTTCCATGGGTTTTGTTGTTCATATTTTCTCCTCTTTCAAGCATTACTCAGTTTTCTGTTTCTCTCATTCCCTTCCCAGATCCCCTGCTATGATGAGAAAATGATTACCTCTACACAGAGGGGATTCTTATCTGCTTTATTACACACATAGAAAAAGAAAAGTTCTACCATCACTGGCCTCTCATGACGCCTGCAGACCAAAGCAAAAACAATCATAACTCAGTTGTGTTTGCTTTTTTCTCTCTGAATTATCTTTTGTGGTTGTTGTGGAGTGGACTCCATAGTTGCTCTATGAAGAGGGTTGAATAGAGATTTTGATGATGAATAAGTATGACATGCCCTCCCCCCCATCATGAATTCCCAGGGGGAAGTGGAGAGGGAAGCTCACTGATTACTGTAACAGAAGTTTACTTCTTTACCACAGATGTCCTATTGATGATATTACACATTTACTGTACTATCAAAAGGCAACCTACCAACCTGTTGAAAGTTTGCCCGCAACCTTATGTAACTGCAGTTTGGCTTTAAGCGAGTAATTTAGAGATATGATTCTGCTTAAGCACAGTAATAATGTTCAGCAATGACATGAGGTATTGCCACTAAGTCTGGGGTGTCGTAGCATATGGGTCATTCCAGAATTGGAGGATGGTTTGGCTTCAAAACGCTTGAAAAGAAAACCTTCTCTTGTCTGATTTTCTGCTACATTTTCATCAAGAAGAGATCATCAACTATTACAGTATAAGCTTGATTGGTTCAGCTTACAGATCGATGGTGAAATTAGAGGTTTAATGAATAAATAAAAGGCAGTTCAGTGAAGAAGTGGTTAGCACGTCCGTCTCGCAGTTCAGGGACTCGAGTTCAAATCCACCTGGCTCCGGCCTTTCTGTGTGGAGCGCTCACATTCCAAAAACATGCATCGCATGTGTATTGGACATACTAAATTATCCTTAGGTGTGATTGGATGCCTCAATGGTTATGTGTCTCTGTGTGCCCTGTGACTGGCTGGCAACCATTTTAAGATGTCCCCCACCTAGTGCCTGAAGCCAGCTGGGACAAGCACCAGCAAGTGACCCTTATGAGGATAAGCGGCTCTACAAAATGGATGGCTAAATTTATGAATACATTTACTTGTGAATCTGTGATAATATTAGCTTTCTCTCAGAAGTACAAACTATGTTTAGTTATGTGATTCTGCTGACCAAGAGGACACGAATACTTATGTAAAAAAAGAAGGATAAAACATCTTGTTCTGATTATGCATAACAGGCATGCAGAACAGGTTTGCAGGTGAGACATTCAAGTAAGGCTAACTATTTTTATAAAAATATGAAAAACAGAAGAGAGGATAGAGCTTTCCTCTACCCATTCTGTTGGAAAACTGATGAATTTGAATTGAGCATATGGCGAGATTCACTCCTTTCTTCTTCTACCATGCTGAAAAGGTTATGGTGGCATGCATGTTGTGGGACACGAATAAATATTTATTATTTGAAATGTTATGTTTATTAAAAGAAATGTTCCCAAGGCTGGAAGAGACAGTAACACAAATACTACACACAAAAATATTTAATTTCACTTTCAAACGTTTCATTTGGACTTTACAGGATGTGGTACAAGAGTAAATGTTATCTTATGGGAATACTCAAGACTTATTTAGTGTTCTAAAAAGTATTTTCAAGCATTAATTTCTCTCAGTTTTTTTGTGTGTGTTTTTTTCTTTTTAAGAAATAGTTTCAGGTCAAGTAAAATTTTTCAGAAACTGCATGTGTCAGTATTTTGCATGTAGATTTAAAAATGTGATTAGTGTGACGTAAAGTGTCCTCCTGGAGTGATCCACATACTACAAGCCACCCTGCACACAGTCTGTTCAGCCGCTTGCCTTCTGGAAAGAGGTACAGGAGCCTCCGCTCCCGAACCACCAGACTTAGGAACAGCTTTATCCACCAGGCCATGAGACTGCTGAACTCTCCCCGCTTCCCACCCGTGAAACTGTTGAACTCTTTCTCTCTCTCCCTTCCCCCCTCCTTCACTCAGCCCCAGCCAGAAGAAACACCAAGCTGGCCCCCCACCTAAACTCAAACTTTACTCATGCACTTGCAAAATTTGCACAGACTTGCTGCCGCCATATGTATTTATAATTATACTTCTATTGCACTAGCGATTACACAGAACTATAACAACTATCTGGGACAGCTGGGACAACCACAATCAGAGTTGTCTTGCTTTGTCTCATACTGTTGGACTGTCTTGTCATACGCTGCTACTTATGTCTGGTCTTGGGGTAGTCTTGCCATACCTGGTTTTCGTTTTTAGTTATTAGTTTTAGTTTTTAGTTTCGCAACACTGGGCATTGTAGCCCTAACATACTGCACATTACTATTGGTAAGAATCTAGTTTTTAGGATTGTCTCGTCTTGCGCACCTGCACTTTGTCATTGTACATGTAAAACGCAGAGGATAGTGAGAAATTCAATTTTGATTCCTTTCTATGTTAAGCACATGTGAAGAAATTCACAATAAAATTGACTTTGACTTTTTCTCTGTCCATGAAAAGTTCATTGTGATCTGTGGAGTGCAGTCTTTGATTTTTTTTTTTAATTGACATTTATCAACTAATATCTAAATTACAAAAAAAGAGGTCAGTAACATTCTCATTTAAAAAACAAAACTATGTATCCCACTAATTCTCCTCTGCTGATCTCCTGCTGTGTCCAAGAGGCTTAAGTGTCTTCCAGCCATTTGTCTACTTTAGGAATTGAATGAAAGAACAAAAAAAATTCACCCCACAAACATAAAGAGGAGAAAATGACATAGGTGTGCTTTTGGTGATAGTTTGCTACTTATGCATGATTTGTTAGAAGTAAAAATGGTGTTCTGTCCTCAGATTGTGCGAAATGGGTTCTATAAGAAGCTCAGGCCACAGAGAGATAACGCTAACTGCTTCTACGCATCCTCCAGCAATTCAACACTGAGGAAAACACAACCCTTATGTTCTGTTGTGTGTGTGTGTGTGTGTGTGTGTGTGTGTGTGTGTGTGTGTGTGTGTGTGTGTGTTTAAATCATATCACTCTTAAGTAATGGGAAAGAAATAGTTGTTATGTGGCTAAGAGGGGGTACGTTATCATCACGCATTTAGTCAAAGCAAAGTCTGACCCAGACAGCCAAACGAGGCGATGTTTCGATACATACAGGAGTTTTCAGCAGACACACTGAAAATATTAGTAGACAGTATTTAATATACGAGTTAGAAAATTGTATCTTGAAGTTTTCTTGCTCCACCAGCATAATGGCATTTACTCAGATGAGATCGAACAGTGACCGTATTTAATGCAATCCAGAAAAATCAGAAAGATATTTAACATCCAACTAAAGAAATTAACATCTTATCCCTCTTCTCCTTAATTTCTCAATCCTTTTTCTTTTTCTCAATCCTTTCATTTCAGTCAGCTTTGCTGAACTCTTTTGTTTGTTTTTCTGTGTCCGTATGACTTTTTAGATGTTCAACAGGCACCTTTAGCCTAACCGGCACCCTGAAACTTTTATTTATGAGCTTGCCATACCAAAACAGGTTGGATAGAGACTAGTATCATGAATAAAATTGTTCTGTGTTTGCTCTGGGTGAAAAATCAGTCCAGGTCTTAGCAAATCACTTCAAGAGTACCTTATCATTTCAAAGTAGTTCAGCTCAACAGAAGTAATTTTTTCCAAATTGAAGAAGACTCACATGACAAAGACAGAAAACGGTTGTAAATTATAGTAAAGAAGCTGCCAACAATTAAATTCTGGAAACATGTCCTCTCTTACTGATGATCATTTGTCATTGTCATGTGTGCTTCACATATCCACCTAAAACATTCAACCTGACTTTAATGCACTTGTTGAAACTCAAAAGAGGCTAGACGTATCTCGGTGAACAACACTAAAACATGTACTTTGGTGTTATTTCTGAATTTTTGGCAGTTACAAATCAATTCCCATTGTTTTGCAAAATTTCACAGAGTAAATTGCTTTTGTAAAACAAACGCATCTCTCATCTATCAATAACACATTTAACAAACAATTACAAATCATTTACCAGTCTCTGTAAACAATGTCATTTTACTCATTTCAAAAAAAAAAAACATAAGTAATTTTAAACTTTTAGCCAGGCCCTCCGCAACATTTTCTGTTCCTCATCTGGCCCCCGGTGAAAATTAATTGCTCACCCCCGATATAGAGGGGGTATTCCACCCCAAGTTCTATGAACAAGTGTTGTCAATTTATTTGGTCTAATGATGAAAATCAATCATTCTAATCAAGTATAAAGAGTGTGCCCTGTTATACCACTCTGAGAATCTTATCAACATCCCTGCTTCAAAGGAAAGTGCTTGCATTGCAGGCATTATATATATATATATATATATATATTTTTTTTTTTTTTTTTTTTTTTTTTTTTTTTCATGCAGCTGTCTGAGGAAATGCCACTCCAAATCAGTGTGAGATTTTTGAAGAAAAAGGCACAAAAAAAAAGTCTGAGGCCTTTCCCCATTCCCATATACCCACATACTGTACATAACAATACATGGACATGCTTCTGACTTGCTCATCATTAACATTTGTCAATAAAGACTTCCTTAAAAAGTAGCTTTCTGCTTCTCCTTTTGACTTTTCCCTTCAGGGGTCGCCACAGGAAATCAACTGCCTCCATCTAAGCCTGTCTCCTGCATCCTCTTTTCTCACTCCAACTACTTTCATGTCCTCTTTCACTTCTACGTTTATAAACCTTCTCTTTGGTCTTCCTCTCAACCTCCTTCCTGGCAATTTATATTCACTATCTTGTCTCTGGACACGTCCGCACTATCTTAGTCTGGCCTCTCTGACTTTATCTCCCAAAACTCTAATATATGCTCTCCCTCGGATGAATTCATTCCTGATCCTATCCAACTTGGTCACTCCCAAAGAGAACCTCATCATCTTCATCTCTGATACCTCCAGCTCTCCCTCCTGTCTTTTCCTCAATGACGCTGCCTCCAGGCCAAACACCATCGCTGGTCTAACCACAGTTTTGTACACCTTCCCTTTCATTTTAGCTGAAACTCTTCTACTGTATCACAAATCACAGGTAACAGCATGCCCGCACATGCTTCTTCACCTCTTTAACACACTCTCCATGCTCTGGACTGTTGCTCTTCAATACAATCCCCCGCCTTCTTTATTTCTTCTCCCTCTATCTTCACTCTTCCACCTGGGTCCCACTCAAAAACATATAGTCCATCTTACTGCGGCTCATCGTCATGCTTCTCTTTTCTAAGGCCAAGCTTCTATAGTCTAGCCCCTCCTCCTGTTGCCTAATATTACTACCGATCACAGTGTCATCTACAAACATCATCGTCCATGAAGAAGTCTGTCTAACTTCGTATATCAGTCGGTCCATCACCATAGCAAACAAGAAGTGGCTTTTCCGTTACATCTGGCACATCTCACCACTTTCCAACTGTCCTCATACATGTCCTGCACTGTTCTAATATACTTCTCTGCCACTCCATACCTCCTCATACAATACTACAGTTCATTGCTGGGCACCCTGTCATAAGCTTTTTCCATCTACAAAGGCACAATGTAGCTCCCTCTGACCTTCTCTGTACTTTACTATCAACATCCTCAAAGCAAACACTGCATCTGTAGTGTAACCCTACTGCTGCTCACAAATCCTTACCTCTGCCCTCACTAGCTTCAACTTCTCTTTCCCATAGCCGAATTGTATGGCTCATCAACTTTATTCCTCTGTAGTTACCACAACCCTGCACATCTCTTTTGTTTTTGAAAATGGGCACCATTTTTATGGCATCTTCTCACGATCTAAGATCCTGATAAACAACCAAGTCAGAAACTCTACTGCTATATCTCCAAAGCCGTCATCCTCTTCAATGCCCTCGAAGTACCGTGTTTTCCGCACTATAAGGCGCACCGGATTATAAGGCTCACCCCCAATTAATGACACATTTGAAAACTTTTCCCATATATAGGGCGCAAACGTTTTCAATCACAATATAGTAATACTCAAAGTAATAACAATAATAACTCTAATCTCTCAATAGCATAATAACTCAATGTCAATATGACCAAACTTGTTCAACTGTACACACACAAAAGAAAGAGGTAAAGCTTACTTTATCAGTTCATTCCCCATCTATAAATCTCAATATTGATCCATATATAAGGCGCACCTGATTATAAGGCGCACCATCAGCTTTAGAAAAAAAAAAAAAAGGCTTTTAGGTGCCCTTTATAGTGCGGAAATTACCGTACTCTTTCCATCTTTCCATTCAACTAATGGCATCAGTCAGGACATTTCCATCGCATGAGAACCCATGCAATCTCGGGGAGAACATGCAAACTCTACACAGGAATGCAAGAGGCAGGTGGAACTTGTGTGGTTTCATTCAATACATAAAAATAAAACACAATTTTAAATAAATTACATAAACTTCATGTGGGCAGAGTTGACTGCGAAGCATGCCAAACGCCTTGAGTCTTCCCCAGGGGGAGGGGTGAAAATAGTGACGGAATAAGGTATGGGAGGGAAACCACTTCCTGTGGGACTTTCTGATGTAAGAAAACACATGCTAGAACTGAAATGAGCAAAATAAAACTAGGAAAATAAAATCATCATATATTAAAGCGACTTGAAAACAATAAGAACACTGTCGACTAATTTACATAATGAATGTTGACAATGCTGACTCTTGATGACAGCCCTATTGTTCATACAATGACACACAGTATATAGAAATCAATATTAGTGTGCCCTAACAGCTCACTATGTATTTTGCTGAGGAAATCATTTCAATGCATTTTTGAGCAATCTGTAAATAATTGCATTTGGAATAATCGCATCTTTAGACAAACTGCCCACTTCTCTCAAATACGATTTATACATTGCCTAAATCTTTGTTCGTAAGAACTTCTCCTTTGCCAATATGATCCATACTTCTCAGACATGTAGCATATCAAGATGTTGCTTTGACTGCAAGATTATTACATAGGTGTGATGTAGCCGCTTTAAAAATGTACAGTTTTACTATATGGCGGTCAGAGTTTATCGGCAAAGTCGTAAAACCTGCCTGTATCTGCTGTATTCATCATTTCTTTCATGCAGTGCAACATTTCCGAGATGTGCTTTAGGTATTCCACAATAAAAGGCCACTCTCAAATGTCCCATGTTAGTTTGTGAGCACATGAAAACTGAAAAATGGGAACAAAAACAAGAGGTGCGTTCGTTCTTTTGGGCTTCTCATTTCACACAAAAATACGTTTTTATATTGTTTTTCACAGTCTTTCTTTAGCCGCAGGGATGAATTGCTGCAGAGGTCGCACATACGCAGGGGAATGAGCTGTCTGATTGGCTACTAATCACAAGGACATCAAGACGTCCCAGCAGACAAGACTGCTGCCAAGTTGATTCTGTCCAGGTTGACATCAGCAGAACGGAACGACTGATGGAAAAGAAATCCGAGGAGAACATTTGGCAGAAACACATACAAATAAAAAAAAACTATGATTCAGTGTTTCTTTTCATCTTAAGATCGTTGAATGTGTCTCCTCTGATATTCCCTTCAGTCATTCTGCTCATTTATTTATGGATATGGCTTAGCATCCAGGAGAGAACTCACACCAGCCATCTCTTGAGGAACCCTGTCACATCTGCATATTTTTAACAGCTCGAATGATACTGGCTTGACACATCTCTTGAACAAGACTGACACTTCTCTGATGGCTAACTTCCACCACAAACCTTTGCATGTGTGTCGCATTAATCCGTTATTATTCCATCTCAAACTGCAACCATGGTGTATAGTAGAGGCCAATTTAAGATGTCCAACTCCAAGCGTAAGTTGTTTTTTTTTTCCCCCTTTAGTTTACATAAGAGATTTGACAGATAATGGTGGCAGGCTCTTATGATGCTTCATTTTGAAGGAGAGGAACACATTTCAAACAATAAGAAGAAGAATACAAAACACTTGAAACTCGAATTGTGGCATCACTGAGGACATTTTCATCACTGCAGGATGAAGTGGATATTGGACGAAACAGTACAACTTAACCTTCATAAAAATGTTAGCTCTTTATTTGTGGGTTGACCTTATCTGCATACTTCTCCATGATCAGTTGAAAAAGAGTCTAATGGTTCACTACGCAAGCTAACTGTAAACCTATAGAGTGTTATAATGGTAACTCTACTTTAAAATTAACCTTACAACGAAAACCCTACCCTTCCTTTAAAACCATAACCCATGTTCCTCGTCATTGTGACATTACATACGTGGATTATCTGCTCGGTTGAGGGTGCGGAGCAAGCAAGCAAGAATTCTTAGAAATGGGTCAAGGAAGAAAAATAACACTGAGGTGTTCAGGTTGAGAAATTAACGTTTTGGATGATTAAGACCTTATAACTTTGCAATTTCCATGATTGGGGCCCTTCAATGTTTTTTTTTTTTTCCCCATCTTGTTAATTGCATTTCATATAAACATGCAGAAAGTTAGCACTCCAAAAAATATTTGACAGAGGTGCGATTGTAGAAAAATAATTTGCAGCGTTGCATATGTATAAATTGAATTCAATGTTCCTTTATCAGATTTGACAGTTTGGTCACAGACTTTGACCAAAGTTATGCTTCACTTTCATACAAATTGCATGAAAATGTACAAAACAGTAAAATGTATCTTTCCTAGCCCATATGTAAATAGTGGTAAATGTTTGTCACATCAAAAAAATAAGAGAATGAGAACATTTACACATGCATGTTTACATACAGTATGAAGCAAATGTCTAAATGTAGCCCTGCTGCCATATTCCTTTAGTCCACAACCTCCTTTCTGCATGATACCATCCATGAAAAGCCAAATTGAGTCAGAGAGGCCAGAAGTGAACTGAAATCAATACTTACACGTAAAAAGTGAGTGACGAGTACGGCAGTCTGTACCCTTTAAGAAAAGAAACATGTCTTGAACTTGCATCAGCTAGCATCACTTGAGGTCATAACTTTCAACAAAAGTAACTTTTTCTCAGACATATAGGGATCACTGTAGTGTATCTAAAAAGAAGCTGTATTGATTCTGGAAGACACGCAATTTGACAAAAAATGCCCAAGGTAGCGAAGGGCAATGTTTAAGTCAATACAGTGTAATCCGTACAGTACATTTTCATCCAATCTTCAGCAAACTTTCGAGAGATATTGTTGTGTGCGGGTACGGTTGTAGGATCAGAGGTTTAGGGGTGCTAAAAAGAGGATTAATAGTGCTATAAAGACTATGTGTGGTGGGGGCTGTTGGTAGGAGTACATATTGCTTATAAAATTCTATGCAAAGCGCAACTGATAAGGATCGTCATGAGGCTCATGCAGAGTTTTCGGATAAACTAATGATTTGAATCAGGTTGTGCTGCAACGAGAAAATTGGAAAAAAATAAAGGACACGAGCTCTCCTGGACTGGGGTTTGACTTTTGGGGGTTTAGAGCGTTAATTCATTACCCAGCGATAAGGATTAAAGGACTGTAATGGTAAAATGCGCGACATAAATCATTGATGCTTAACGTGGCGTGCTTCACTGCGCTCAATTGCATACCGTACCTGTTTGATGGCAACCAAGACTTTTTTTTCTTTCTTTCTGATGTGGCAGCAAAAAGTGCCCTACACACTTAAATGTGGTGCAATGTTTACCGCCCATATGGTCAGTAAGTAGACAAAATCGGTGCATTTGACATAAGGACAAACATTTTCAATCATCCTTTATTTGACGAGTATGAAAAAAAACAACCTGGAATCCACATATTGCCCCACGGATTTCAATTACTGTGTGTAAGCCGCAAAGCACGGAGTCGGCAGAGGATCAAACTGCGCTTGCGCAACTCGGGCAATTAAAAAAAATTAAGCATTTTCTAAACACTGGAAAAACAAGACAAGCTCAATTTGAGGAAAGTTTGCGTGGACAACACTTAATTGCGTGCTTTATTTACAACGGGTGAGAACACATTTTAACTTTTAAGTGAATTAATAAAATCGTGACTCTCACAGTTGAACACATTACAATGACAACAGGATGGAAATATTTGATTTTTGTCTTGATGACAATGGCACAGAGAAGCAAAACCAATCGCTTTTGCGTTCATTAAATCAAAATGCAAAGTAAAAGAATCTTGTCAATGTGCAGTGCTCTTTTTCTCAGTGGATTCGGATGTAGATCATGTTTCTTTTTTCCGTCACAAGTCCTGCGTAAAATTGGTGTGTACAGGAAGCCATTGCACAAAGTCTGTTCGAGCTGTCTGTCCCGGAAAAGATGATCAAGTTGACCACTGAAAACAGAGATTGCACAACCATGCTTCCGAGAAGAACATCAAAATAAAGACACACTAAGGCCGTTCATGTCATACAGTACATGTCATACTTGTTATGGTAAATTTTATTTTGAATTGTTTTGAACTGTCCGTCTCACAAAATTTGACTGTTTTGGAGTGAATTGACAGAGAGCACGTTCTCCCCATGTATTTCATTGTTCTGTTTGTTCTGTTCGGTACATGTGTCTATCCTGCCTGGATCATTTTACTCTTTGTTTGGCAAAGTTTGGCATCAGTGCAAAAGAGGAGCTACCATTTTTTTCTTCTTTTTTTTTTTAATCTTGGCGCAGAACTGTATCGGCCGGATTTCCTATGGTTTCTCTCACCCCCAAATTACTAGGGAAAAATAATGTCTTTGATTATTTTTTTCGGACACTGACTTTTCATCTGTAAAGGGGCAAAAACTGGCCATATCAGATTATTTTTAATGTGAGCTACTCCACAGATAAAACTACAGTAAATGTCCTTCAGGACACATAACTGAGAAGGTTTATTTGCCTCCTTTTCACAAGAGATTGATTTTATTTAATATTCTCAGGGAGACCTTTCTTTTAATGTAACCACAATGTAATGCCTCACAAGAGCGCATGAACAAGTATCAACTGACAAATACCATATGCTATCATAGCATCTCTATAAAGAAAACCTCAGTGTGTTATTCAGAATAGTCATTTATTTCATTATCAAATGTGTTTATTGTTCAGCAACAAAGGATTCCGCACAAAGATTCTCAACAAAGAAAAATGACAGGAACACACTCCCCAGCCACAAAAAATGGTACACGATTCACGATTCACACAATACAATACAAAATAAAGATTAATGATTCATAGGCATTATTGTTGTGCTTGCAGTCTACAGCTCATAGAATCACACTTTATCATGTTTTTTTTTTTTTTTTTTCTGTCTTGTTGAGCTGGATTAATCTCCTTGAATTTCTTCTTATCTCACAAGCTAGCATTCATACATCAAACTAAATCTTGTTTCTGGAAATTAAGTATCAACTCACAGCGTATATGGATAACCACGGGCTGTTAATGAAGGCCAAAATGACAGCATTTAAAACTGTTAAGTCCAATGTTGTATACATTTTAAAGTCACTGCAATGTAATTTTCTAAATTGGGGATGTGAGGGCAAGTGATGGCTTATAACAACCATGGCAAGAACAGCCTATAGTGGTTAGGGCCACCTAGGCTGTAGAGGGCCCCCAATGCGGCATTTCTATTTTATATGTTCTTGCTGTTCGTGGTGTTGTATGTACCGAAAGGGCCGATTGTGGCATTTCCATCCATTTTCTTGAGCGTGAGAGTGTGATGATTGGTGCTTGAACTTGCTTGGAAAGAAGGCTCACAATACAAACTGCTCACAAAATGTGCCTCAGAAAATGTATCGTTCTGGTGCCAAAAAAATGGAAGAAGAAGGCTGAAGACAAGCAACAACAGTCTCAATGTGATAGATAGAGCATGCCCTTTTGTTGTTGTTGTTGCAATAAAGTTAACACAAACTTCTGTGATTCAGTTGATTTTAAATTTGTCTTGTTGTATGACGTTTTGACATGTTTTTGTCTGTTATTAATGCTAATGATAATAACGCAAAAATTGTATGGTTTTTTTGGATGATGATCATTGATATTTGGATACAAGGTTGGAATTTAGACCTTTTTGGAATGAGTGGTGGAGTGCCATCCTCTTCATACAATGCTGGTTTTCCTAAAGATGTTATTCATGAGGTTGGTAACGGTGTGTATTTAATTCTACAGACAATATGTATTGTACAATAGGAGATATTTTAAATGCATTTTTATTTGCTGTCAAAGGCACTGGTCTTTTGAGGTCAGACGTACAGCGATCCCTAGGTATATCGCTGTTAAAGTTTCACAGCTCACTACATTGTGGAATTCTCAAAAATATATGTCAACCATCATAAATTACTAATACTGTAATTGCAGAGTTTCCAACTCTTTAAATCACTGCTTTACGGCAGTGGCTACCCGATGTACCGCAATAACACTCCCATGCTCTGCCTGTTAATATTCAGTCTTGTTCAGCCGCCAATAAAAGTACTCTTGCTTATAACTGTACCACCGCTCGTCATTCTACATCGGCACAGTCACGGCATTATATAAGGACATTTTGGCCAGAGGAATCAATAGGGTCTGTTGTCAATTCTTGCAGGTTTTGTTTGGACATGCATGTGGGTAGTGGGAAGGGAGTGCAAATGCAGGAGACATGGATGCACAATACCAAAGCACATGTACTGTACTTCATTGTAAGTGAAAGACAAGTAAGTGTTGTGCATGTGGAAGAGGCATGCTAACTGTTAAAGTAAAAAGACTGCTTAAATGTGACTTTACCTCTCTGACATCATGTTCTCCCTGGCGATTAAAAAGGACCAAGGGGTGGTTGAGAAGGGTAGTTTTTGCAGGTTCGCTGCCATCCCACCACCCATCCGACACACGCATCCACAGATATCATACATGTACAGCCCCCTACCTTCAACGTCACCGCTAGTTCCAATCGCTGATCATGTGACTCGATCACTGCTCGTGTGACTTGACTCCTGTTGTAGAGCCACTGAAAGCTAGCTCCTACCAGTAGAGCTGTGTCATGGTTGCTCTTCAACCAGCCATCTACTTGTTGTTTGAGAGATGTGGTATTGTCTCTTCATTGGTGCTTGTGGTAGGAATTTTTTTTCAAGGCTTTTTCTCTGCCCTCAGGGTCATGGCCGAAATCTTGTTTTTATCTTTCCCTGCTCACTCCAATGTAACCTTTCTCTCCAAGGATCTCGGAGAGCCCTGCGTGGCGCATCCTGGAGGGCCTTGCCGTCTGTCTCCCCCTGTCCGTCAATTGTATTGTATGTTTCTTGGATGGTTCAAGCCTGGTAAGTCAAAACGTTGCTGTGTACTTGTGGAGGTATAAGGACAATAAAGCTTTATCTATCAACTTTACATACACTTTGTTTTTTAAAGTGTACACTATTCTTAGGGGAGCAAATCCTACTCTACTGAATTAAGTTATCACAAGGCGGGTACAATTCCCATTAATCATGGTGAATGAGGGATTATTGTCTTTGTCTAGGCAAGTCAATATAATAGACACTTAAATGTACATGTAGATGTGTGAAATGATGCATTAAAATGAACCTGCTATTTCTACCTGATGAAAAATAACCCCCACTGAAGAGGATTGCCTTTTGATGGAAATTTGTGGGATTTAACAAACAACAATATATTCATTAATATCTCAATTAAAAACCAAAATAACACAAATCTTGTATTAATTACAGTTGTTGCTTTTTACTTTAGGCCTTTAAACATTTAAAACTTTTGAAACATTTCCCAGAAATTTGGAAGATTCAGCAGGCAGAGGTGAAAAACTGTTCCCTATCGAGACACATGTGGTGACAGGCAGTGTTGGGAGTAATGTATTACAATAGTAATGTAATCACTAATTACTGTAATGCGTGACTTGTTGCTGCAACACAGTGTAATGCATTACACACGCAAAAACTGAAATATTTTTCTCGGTACAAATCAGAATGACACAAAGCATTTTTAACCTGAAAGTGGTGTTTTTACTCCAAATTGGCCAAAAACACTGCATGATCCGAGGAGAAAAGTCCAGGGCAAAATGTTTACTTATTGGATGAGGGTGGCAGCAGCAAATGAGAGGTTGAATATGGACAATACATACACAAGACGCCCATTACTTTCAGTTAGTCAGAGATAAAGACAAGAAAAATCTAATAGTTAGGGGCACTTTGTGCACGACACCTCAAAAGCTGTCC
Source organism: Hippichthys cyanospilos (assembly GCF_059441005.1). Taxonomy (NCBI): domain Eukaryota; kingdom Metazoa; phylum Chordata; class Actinopteri; order Syngnathiformes; family Syngnathidae; genus Hippichthys; species Hippichthys cyanospilos. The sequence goes on from NC_142370.1 coordinate 19,562,404, forward strand.
ACTTCATGAAACAGCGCCAGTAAGTTGACAAACCATTTAGAGCGGCGCCACAGTAACGTGAAGTAACTGAAAAGAAAAAAAACATGGAGGGTTGAAAGAGGGGATAAAATAAAAGTAGGCAAAATTAGCATTGGCTCATTCAGGGATGCCACTTCCACCTCGAGGTTAGGAGACTCGATTGAGAGTTTGTTAAACGTGGAGGATATGCTGAGCTTCATACAGTGGATGCACCAGCATTTCCAAACCTTATCAGCAAGATCCCTGTCGCATCTAGCAATAACGACAGGGTAAACCAATGCTAATTTTCACTGCACAATTGCTATTCATAACTGTCTATAAAGAGTCCTGGTCAAGGTGTATCAAGATGATGCGTACAAAAACTCCAGTTAAACAGTAAGTAAAACTCAATAACCATGATCTAGGCAGGCTGCTAACGTTAGCCCCACCAAAACTATCTTTTTAAAATGTCTGTCCCTAACATGCATCGCATCCTCACCACTAAATTCTATACATTGGCCCTACTATGTGTGTGACAATTCCTTCTTTTATGTTCAAATGACATGGCACCATCTAGAGTAAATACAGTAATCCCTCGCTGTATTGCGGTTCATCTTTCACAGGTTCGCTGCTTCACGGATTTTTTACAGTGTGGATATTTTTTTACAGCGCATTGTGCTCTGAATCCCCAGGCATATCCGTTCTTTTGCTCAGAAAAAGAAAGAGCTGGACAAGTACTCGCAGCAATGTTGTAACATAACAATGCGGGTTCAGGAAGGAAGAGGCATAGCTGGGACTGTGAAATACGTGAGTGACAATGTTTCCAACTTTGTATTACAACATTAAAATGATTGTTTTAAAAAAATTGGGGCTTTGAAACAGGTTTTGGTTTTATTCTATAGTTTAGTATTGCATTGTAAAATAATAAATAAAAAAATAAAGCTGGCTACTTCACGGATTTCACTTTGCGCGTGTAATTTTTGGAACGTAACCCCTGTGATAAATGAGGGATTACTGTACATACAGTCAGTTGTGATGAGAAGTTGTATTGCAACCAAATCTGACTCAATGTGAAACAAGTTTAATTTTAAGTCAATGAGTTATGAGACGTCTGCTGATGTTGCTAGGCTACGCGTCTTATGTTTCAAAATCTTGGAAACCGTTTTATCGCACACTTTTACTGCACCATCAGTAATGGTTAAAATGTGTAAATTATTGCTCAATACCTAATGCCGTTTACTCCACTATTGGATGCCGGTTCTTCCCACATACTGTAGGCTGACTCAGCAGCAAGTGGGCTGCCAAAGACAGTTTTAGTTGGGAATTATAATCCTTTTAGTCGATCACTTTTGCTTTACTTCCCACATGAAATTTCACCAAATACATTCAGAAACCCTCCTCCAAAGATATGTTACATAATGTGGTTAAAAACAGGAGATTGCATTAGAAACACTTTTAGTTTCGGACTGGTAATTGAAAAGAAAATGCTCACAAGTCTGCTGTCAGCATACCATTTCATTAATCTGAGTGGGAGCAGCTTAAGACGAGACTTCAATTTGAGTGAAAACACATAAAATGTCACTACACAGGCAAGCTGTCTGTGCCGACCAAGTAAGGCGAGATATAGTCTGCTTGTTTTTTTTTACCATTAAGGCCTTGTCCACACATTACAAACGGGCAGTAAATGTCTCTATTTTGCCCACTTTGCTGTGGATGTGGATGGACTTTTTTTTTCATCAATGCCGAATGTTACAAAACCTTCGGCCAAAGTAGAGATTTGCCGAAGCTTCCGCTTTCGTGGTTGCGTGTAAGCATCTCAAACAGAGCTCTGCATCATTGTGCTACTCTAGTCCCTCCAAAGATAGGGATACTGTTGACATCACATGCGAAAGTTCTATCCGATTGGACACGTCAGAGGCGGAAGTTCTTTTTGACTAGACACAATTTGCGACATTACACAGATCACAACTTGAAGAAGCCAACAGCACCTCATCATCTACATAAGGCAGAGATGCAATACTGAAACCGACAAACCAGACCCCCACAATGCTTCAGCTGCACATAGAAATTCTGTCCATAAAAGTAATTAACAGAATCATGACAAAGGGCAGCCTTGACAGAGGATCCTGCCTAGGTTGTAGGATGGTCCACTGTTCCACGGCAAGAAGAAAAACCACACTGCTCCTCCTGAATCCAAGGTTCGACTTCCTGATGGACCCTCTCCTCAAGCACTCCTGAACAGACTTTACCAAGGAGGCCAAGCAGTTTGATTCCGCTATAAATGGAAAACACCCTCCCTTCTTAAAAAGGCGTCCACCATCCCGGTCTGCCAATCCAGAGGCGCTGTCCCCAATGTCCACACGATGTTGCAGAGGCGTGTCCCCCGGGACAGCCTTACAACAGCCAGAGCCCTTAGGAACTCCAGGCAGACTCTGCTTCCTCAAAAGAAGACGTGTGATTCACGTCCACCAGCTGAGGTGAGCAAAGTTGAGGTCAGCAGTGCCCCATCCCCACTGTACACAGTATTAATGGTGCACTGCTCCCCCTTTCTGAGACGTCGAATGGTGGAGCAGAATTTCCTCGAAGCCAACCGGAAGTCACTTTCTATGGCCTCAGCGAACTCCTCCCACACCCGAGGTTTTGCCTCGGCGACCGCCAAAGCCACAATCCACTCGGCGAGTTGGTGTGTTAGCTGCCTTCGGGGTCCCGCGGGCCAGGAAGACCCAATCAGACTCCTCCTTCATCTTGACAGCATCCCTTGCTGCTGGTATCCGCCAGTGAATTCGGAGATCGATTTTTCTTGAATCTGCACGACTTTTCTCAGGTTATTCAGACCAGCTCCCTTACTCCCAAAACATGAATTTTAGGTTGACGAAGGACTCCAATTAGCTCACAGGCTTGAATGTGAGCGTGAGTCATGATTTGTCAATATGTGCCCTGTGACTGGCTGCCTAAAAGAGATTTACAGGTCAAAAAAGTAAATTGTAAAGTTTCAGTAAATGCTGTTGTAAGCTTAAAGAAACTGGGACAGAAATATAAAAAAAGTTTTCTTCCTCAAATAATATAACTCAATATACCAAATAGCCTTTGAGCAAAGACAAAATTGAATGCTGGGGTCAAATTAATTGCCGTCGCGCTGTTATCGTCCTCCCACTGAAAGCCTTTCATCAAAATTATCAAATGACGGCAATAATCTGGTGCAGGCTTTCAGTCAGTAAAACAACTTTTTTTTTCATTGTCACTTAAATGACCCACATCAGTTTTCCACCCACATTCGCTGTCCTCGCCGTGCACTTAATGCTGCAGCGCGTCACCCAACCGAGCTGTGACAGCAGACAGTGAAACAGAAGACTGGCGCCTCATGGTGATACTGTGGCTCATTTGTAAGCAGACTTTCACGCCTATTCACCTTGCCACCTGACCTCAAGTCGGTAACAGCATCATTAGCCCCTCCGGCCAATCACAATCTTGCAGCCAAATCATGCTCAGACGGTGTTGCTTTTGACCCTATCAATGAACTCACAGAATATTTGATGTTACTGAACTATGCATAAAACTGAAATCCACATATGTCATTAGGGAAGTCAGATTGAGCTGACTTTTGAGAATTAAAGTGATAGGCAAGCATCTTTTCCTCAAAATACTGTACATAATTAAATCAATAGTCAGTTGAAACAAAGTTTGAAATCTCTTTGACTGTAGTTAAATGCACTCAATAACCCTTTTAAAATCTAAATATTTGCAGTACTTGGATTTTTAAATGCCATATAAATGTGTGAAATAACCTAAATAAGCTCTTATCTAGGATTTCAACAACCGAAATAAAACCACTGTTTACCCCTTTTCTAACCCAACTAGGTGGTCATGTAAACACTTAAACGCTTACCTCTTTTGAACAGTGTGTTGTGCGCATGCTTTATCTGCAAGGGATCTGGATTTTTCGACAAATAAGTACGCATGTGCTGCAATGCCTTTTGTTCACCAAATGAAGAAACTATTGACACACAAAGGTAACACGTTTGAATACATTAAATCCTCCTCTAAGGGGTAAACAAACATTGTGGCACTCAAAGCCACACTTTGGGAGTGAAGAGGAAAACAATGACAATGTTACTCTGATGAGTGGCACAAATTTATTGTGCTACCAAAGGAATGTAAGAAGCAGAATTGCTTATTTGTCTCATGGCGTTATCTGTACATCGATCCTCCCATCCAATTTCTATGGCCGTCACAGTCTCAATCGGGGTAACACCATTAATGAAATGCTTTGCCAGCGCATGCGAATGGAGATATTCCAAATGTTTCAGAAACCCGACTCTCAAAACCCGACCACAACCTGACTGGTGACTCCATGTGCACTTGGTCAATATTTGGAGAGAATTTTCAAAAAAAGAAAAATCTACTAAGTGCTAGCAGCACAAACGAAAGAAGAACTAAATCTTCCCATGTATTTCCGATGCGACATGTCCTCATTAGCATCAAGGGTGACCCAGAGCGGTGGAGCCGGCGGGTACACCCCGGACTGGTTGCCAAAGCATATGCTGAAAAAACAACCACACTACTGGACAATGTTCACACACGCAAAACATTGTTGTTTATGATTCAACACATTAAGATGTTAAAATAGTTCCATACAATCCTTGTCAATTTGAGCTCCAGAGGTGTGCTTTACATCAGGGTTCCCCAACCTTTTTAACTCCACGGACATTGCTAGATTTTATTATGGTGGACTGGGGGTTAAATCAACGATTGACATTTTTGCCATATTCCTTCCCAAAGACATCTGTTTATTACTCATTACTCATATATTTTATTTGTGAGTGAAATTTTGGTGCTCAAGTGACCGAAACTAATCCAAGAGATTCACGCCAGTTTTCAAAATAAAGGTTTTTCAAACAAAATAGCTTTCATACTCGGGTAATACCTAAAAATCAAATAGTTCTAAACTTTCTTTTGTGTGTGTCAGAACACCTTTTAACAGATAGCGAACATTTTTCAAGAGAAATGAAGAGGCTTGAGTAAATTTGAACCGTTTTCTTGCTGTCTCCAGTCTATGAAGGTTATAGTTTGAAAAACTGAAACAATAACAAATATACTAATCTTTTATACAACATGAAATGTACGGTATTAAAAAAAAAAAAAACACAAGTCGCATAAAAGAAAATCAAATAAAAACTCACAATCAATGCTTTCGCAGGCACAAAGTGCAAGTGGAAGTTACAAGAAGCGGCGATAAACATAGAAACTAGCCTTGACGTGATTAATTAAACCAATGTAACATATCTTGGAAATAACTGAAATTAGATAAATTACTCAAAAATGCCTGAAGAGGGAAGCAAAACATTAGCCAATTCTTGCAAGCCATGACAAGTACAGTGGGCCCCCGTGTTACGAACTTAATCTGTTCAGCGGCTACGCTCGTAACTCGAACTGCTCGTATGACGGGCAATCCAAACATATGTTAATTTGTGAACGCGTGCAAAAACCTTAGGTAAAAACATCACGACTTTATACACATATTAAAAATGAGTAACATAACCTAGTGTACAGTTAAATTAAATAACATAAATATACAAAGGAAAAATGACATTTACCTTTGGGGCGACGTGACTTGAGCTGGGTGGAGGCGGAGGTGAGCAGAGACCAACCCGCAGAATTTATTGATTTATTTTCTTAAACGGGAACTTTTCTCAAAACTAGAACATATCACCGTCGATTTCCTTCTCTTTAATCCATAATAGAAGAAGCCTCTCAATTTTGTTGTCGATCGAGGTCCGTCCCCCGGCAAGGAAAGTCTTGCCCTTAGAAGATTGCCGAGCGGTTACGGCCATATTCACGAGCAAGGTTAACTATGCGTGCGCCTCCGTTTTTTTTTTTTGTTATCTCCTGCTTCGTTTCTATTGTCATCATCTTCTTACTTCTTCCTTTATCGCCACTTGCATTTTTAAAAGCCATGTCTAACAGATAAAGTTTGCAAAGTCTTCACAACATTCCTTCCTTCCGTTTTTCACTAATTTTCCCTCCTTCCTTCCGTCCCGACCAGCCGTGCCATCAAGCTAGATAAAGGCGTTCGGCCAATAGCGTATCGGCATTTCTGTGATTGACGTGACGCCGGCCAATAGCATCTCCGTGAGTGAGACCGTGACTGACACCGTGACTGGAACAGTGACTGTGACATTGTAAGAGCAATAGCATATCAGCGTTACCGTGTCATACATGAGCAGATGCTTTCGTTAATGTAGCAAAGCAAGGTCAATTGTACGTTCATGTTGACTGGCAACGCGTGGCGAAATCATAGTTAAAACCATAACGAATTTACACGAATATTTAAAATTAATACCATAATCTACTGTACAGTTAATATAACAAGCATGAATAAACAAAGGATAAATTACAGGCGACGTGACTTGAGCTGAGTGGAGACGTGAGCAGAGACCAACTCGCAGAATTTATTTATTTATTTTCTTAAACAAGAACTTTTCTCAAACTAAAACATATCACCAGCGATTTCCTTCTCTTTAATCCATAATAGAAGAAGCCTCTCCATTTTGTTGTCGAGCGTGGTCCGTCCCCCGGCAAGGAAAGTCTTGCCCTTAGAAGATTGCCGAGCAGTTCCGTCCATACTCACGAGCAAGGTTAACTATGCACTCGCCTTCTTCGTTTTTTTTTTTTAATTATCTTCTGCTTAGTTTCTATTGTCATCATCCTCTTACTTCTTCCTTTACTGCCACTTACAATTTTAGAAGCCATGTCTAACAGATAAAGTTTGCAAAGTCTTCACAACATTCCTTCCTTCCGTTTTTCACTCATTTTCTCTCCTTCCTTCCGTCCCGATCAGCTGCACCATCAAGCTAGATAAAGGCGTTCGGCCAATAGCATATCGGCATTTCTGTGATTGACGTGACGCCGGCCAATAGCATCTCCGTGAGTGAGACCGTGAGTGAGACCGTGACTGACACCGTGACTGAGACAGTGACTGTGACATTGTAAGAGCAATATTGTTTTACGTTGCCGTGACAAGCTTTAACTACTGATTTTGATGACGTGGAAAAGCGAAAATACATGAACAAATACAATGGCCGGAATGTCAGATTGCTCGTAAGGCGAATGGTCTGTGCGTAAGTGGGGGACAAAAAACTCCGCGGACCACGCTCGTAAGTCGAAATGTTTGTAAAAGAGGGTGTTCGTAAACCGGGGGCCGACTGTATATTATTTTGTGCAGCTCATGGTGTACCAGTTAATCCACGAACCGGGCCGCCGACCAGCGGTTGGGGACCTTTGTTTTACTTAGGTGTTTGTTTTGAGGTCCATAAGGTACACAACTATGTCATTAAAATTTTGAATTTGTGTGTTAACTGTTCAAATATAGTGGAACTTCAAGTTATGAGCTTAATCGCTTCAGTGAGCATGTTTGCAACTTAAAATGTTCATAAATCAAGGTATTGTTTTGCACTGAAATGAAGAGAAATGCTCTTAATCAGTTACAGCACAAAAAGCTATACTTATTTTTTTCTCTCAAACTATTGTGTGGTTAATAAAGCTATTAATAATGATATTCAAAGTATTTTGTTGTACTTAATAATTTATCGAGTAGCCTTTTAAATGAGTAAGTAATTGTGATTCTTATACACTCTCTCAAACACTAGAAATAGCATTTCTTATGGCACATTGTGTGTGTGAAAAAAATGCTGATATTAAAAAAAAAACAAAAAAACATCTGTCATGGTGCTAGTTTAAATATGCTTCTCTGCTTGGCTAATAAATTAAAAAATCTGCCTAATACCTGTACCACAGCAGCCATAACTCGAACTGCACCTTTCCTATGTGTCTGGTCAAAACGATGTGGCTTTTCACTCGTCACGTTTTTGTTATTCATAATCATCTCTGCTTTAGGTAGTCCTTCTGCATTCCATATAGAGGAGGAAAAATGACAAGCATTGATGTATTGTGAATAAAGCCAACGAGCCATTCATGACTCTGCTGTCATCACATTAGTTTTCCGCTGAGACTGGTGAGAATTCCTCACTTTGCATGTTTGCAGCTGTCTTTTATATGCCTATTTTTAAGTTTTTGCACAAATCTGCACCAAACTAATCATCCTATAGCTATTCTCTTCTTGCAAAACTTTTCACCCTTGGATGTTCTCATTTTGCTTGGCAAATTCCAGGAAGCAATTTCTTTGAAAACTAGTTTTAAGATTTTTTTTTTTTTTTCTGGTTGTCCATCAACATCAGGTAAGCTTTAAGTTTTGAGCCTGAATGCAAAACCATAGACAGCCTTTGAATGAGCTCCCTAATGATTGTGTTTTTGAGTGAGTTCATGTTCGGGAACTTAAATACTCGCTAGCGTAATTCTGTCTGGTCCTGGAGAAAATCACTTTCCTTTGAACATCTTCTCTTTCTAAATCTAAGCTCCCTGCTGAAATCAAATGCCGCTTACAGGAAAATACAAATTCTAGGTTAAAGTGAATATGCATTCACAGGAAGTTAAGGCTTTTGGATGACAATCTCTGACAGGTAAGCCTAATTATTGCTCCAAATCTACACGTTTACATGTTCAAAATGTAAGTAATGTTTGCAAACTGTGCTATTATGTAACAAAAAGACAACGAGCAAACTGCACAACGGGTAAATTGTAATATATTGCAATATAAAATCTAATGCAATTTGAATTGTACCATTACTGTATATGACGATGTGCAATTTTTAGGATTTTGGCAAGATTAGTAAAATACATCTGGGAAAAAAATACTCTTTTTAGGGATTTTTTTAAAAATTCGAAGCTTCGAAGACACATTTTAACAGGCAGTATGGTGGTTGGTTTGTTAGACAGTGTGGAAGGACAAGTAAAAGTGAATCTTATTGACTCAAGGGACGATGAAAACTAGCCCTAAACACAAAGGAAAAGAAACATCCCTGTGTCCCACTTGCTTATCAGTCAGCAGAGTAGAATTATTTAAAACAAAGAAGGCAAAAAGCATTAAAGTCAAGGGCGGAGAGGTGCGTTGGCCACACCGGCCAAATGCAGCAATCAAGTTGAAACACCCAAAAATGTCAACAAACGTGATGCTTTGTCCCCTGGTTATTATGTACAATAATGCACAGCAAATTCCTTCATCTGCCGTGTGTCACAGGTCATATGTTGTCAACAGCAACTTGTCGACAAAGCCAGGGTAAGACACACCCGGCCAGGCACTCTCCGCTGAAAATACAGTATAGCCGAGGATGAATTCTTTCACACGGAAAAAAACTTTGAGCCAATATTGCGGTTTTAGCTGGGATGTCCTCGGAGTACTCTAAAAATGCAGCATTCCATGTTCATGATCGATGTTAATAGCTGTGTGTGTGTGCAGCACATTTACTCTTCCAGTGACTACTGCGGAAAAAAAAGCTATCCCAGAATGCTTTGCTCTGAGAAATGTGCAAGTGATCTATTGAGAGACGTTAGTTTTGCATTGAGTGGGAGTTGGAACAAAGTGGGAGACAAACTAAAAGCTTGTGCATACTGGCTTCACAGGAGACGATATTTTCTTTTTTAGCTTTGAGATAAAAACTTGTACTTTAGATAAAGGTTCAGAAACTGAGACAACAGAGGACAGGTGAGACATGTAAGAGATGAAATGGAAAAATGTAAGAGAAAACACTTTGATAGCGCAAATTGGCCTTTCGCCCCATGTTGTCTTCCTTCTTCTTTGAGCTGCTGTGTGAGAAGAAGACAAAAAGTGTTAATTGTCTCATCACATGAAAGCAATGCTCCAGGAGGGAAAAATGCCCGTGACAAAATTCTCATAAAATTCAAGATAAATATGCCGCCAATATCACACCTGCTACATCATCAGAACATTTGCTATGCAAACTGTTGCCGATCATCTTTTGATTTACACATTTATTGATTTTAACGCGTTCCTAAAACAGGAGGTTGACATCTTTCGTAGGCATATTGTTGGCATACCCATTTCAAGGATGTGCGGGGGAAACCCCCCCAAAATCAAACCACAGCCATGGACACTGTCATGATCCGTCTGTTTTGTTGTGGGTTTTGAGTTGTTTAGTTTAAGTTATAGGTTCACTGTTTTTCCCCGCGTGTCATTACTGTAATCAACCTCACCTGTCGCCCGTGTGTGTCCTCCAGTCAGCTACCCTGCCCCTTGTTGTTCCCAGGTGTCTCGCATTTTCATTAGTTCTGTTAGTATTTAAGCCCCAGTGTTTTGCCTCATTCCTTGTCGGGTCTTTGTACGTCTTCCCCTCGCCGTCTTGCCTCGCGTTGCCCTCCTTCCCGTGCTGCCTCCCGTTCCTTGTCGCCCCCAGTCAGCTTCAGTTTAACGTTTTTGGTTTGTACTTTGTATTTTTCGATTCTTTCAACCCTGCCTTTGTTATTAAATCACCTTCCCTCGAAGGCATTTTTATTGTTTCCGCCTTTCCCACATCCCGCACCTCCTCAAACCGCCATGCCCCACCATGACAAACACAAATAATCATGTATCCAAGACAAAGTCACGACCGGTTACCGTTACCAAATGGCATTGAATATTTTGGATAAGTCAATGCATTTTTATTGTTTTGCAAAGCTATTAGCCATTATGGACACACGTATATCCATTAGTTATTTTGTTTTACTATTGTAACATTATTACTTACTTATCATAATGACTTAGTTATATCCAATGTCCAAAACATAAACAAGGCTACCATAAGAATAAATATGAACATATGTCAGAGTCTCACCCTCAGGATACAGTATGTGTGCTTTTAATTTAAAATGTATTTAGCTCAAACTCCTATAAAGTATTCATGAGTTCATCCCCACGAAGAAATACAGCATATGGTCATTGTGTCATTTGCTTCCTTACTCAAACGTGTAAACTTGGTCTGGGTTTACTCCAGCGGTGTTTCCGCATCAAGTTTCACTCTTTGGTCGAGTGCAAATTTGTTATTTTTAGTCTTGTATATTCGTTGGAGCCCATTACTGATCAGCCAGGTTTTATTAAGCTCTTTGGCACTCACAAGGGTGCGCCAGAAGACCCGCTTGGGATGACAAAAGAAACGCTCTTAAAGCAGTCCAGCGCTTCTTTGTCTGAGTTGAGATAGCTATCATTTCACTGTCTATTCGAAGGGTTTCAAATGGTCAAAGGGAAGAGAATTGAATTCACCCTTTATATTTCTTAAGCTTATTCTTTCTTACTTTGCACATTCATTTTCTCCATGTCCCTTTTGATTTGAAGAGGACTTGTGATAGCTTCAATGCCACCTTCACAAAACTACCCTGTCAATAATGTAACGCAATGAAACAATGATTCCATACAGGAGTTTATATTAGTATTATATTCAATGTTTTAATGCAATTGAACATTGCATACAGCACTTTGTCCGCAGTACACGCAATCATGACTACTACCATTACCTCTATGTGACACGCGATAAACATACAATGTGTCTACTTAAGCAGACAATGTGCGAAGAGTCTACCAAACCAATGTTCATGTGCAGTGGGTCTCGGAATGGACACATAATTCACTCGCATTTAACAATGTATAATGTCTTTGGCATGTGCGAGCTTATGAGACTCAGTCATAATTAAATACATTTTTTTAATGGTTTGTCATTTTCATCAGAATTAGTAAGTATTTATTTCAAAATTTCACAAACCAATTGGTAAAGCTGACACTAGAAACTTTTGTTTGTTTTATACTTTCTTAGACAAATATTAGAAAGTATTTGTACAAGGGTTGTGTGTCACATTGGGAGGATGGATATAGCTTTTCAAGGGTGTTTCTTCTATAAGAGAGAGGAGTTATTTTCCATCAGGGAAAACCTTCTTTGAAATTTACCTGATCAAGGTTTTCATCGTCTGATAAAATTGCTACATTTCTAGGTCTGATACAGTTTTTGTACCTTGAAACTTTGCAAGAGATCAGACAATGGTACATAATACACGCAATCTTACCTGAATATTCGTATGTTGTAAAAGGACTGTCGTTTCTATGTATATCTGTATGTTGTAAAAGGACTGTTGTTTATTTGGAGTCAGAACGTAATTGCAAGTTAGTACTTGTCTATTTTGTTTACACCTGTGATTCCAAGTAACTTGAAGCATATTAGAGGATGTTTGATCTGCTTGCTGCATCCTACTGGTGATAGCGTTTTCTCACATGCTCATCATGGCAGCAAATGCTCACGGGTGCGAGCTTATGAAGTCACTGACTAAAAATCATAATTGTGTATTCTTTGTCCTTGTCTCCAGATGCCTCGTGCATCTGCTCCTGCTACAAGCACAATGAGTGGTTCCCTCTGGGCAATAGACCCACTATCATTCCTCAACACAATGTCAAGGCCAAACAAAAGCACCAACCAAAGAATTCTGGTCGGTGGAAATAGGAATTGAAGTGGGTTGCAAAATCATCCCTGTTTTCTTAAAATAAGGTTGGGTAATTGAGGTGATGAGATATGTACATGCAATAACTATGGGGACGTGTCTGAGTATGCATTATGAAAGCAGGTCCATAATCTTGGCATGTCTTTCACAGATGAACTGCGTCTTTGAATGGCTCTTCACACCCCCAACACACACACGCGCACACCCACACGCACATGCACCTACACACACACACATTTGAAAACGTACTTGTGAGGAGATACATTGGCATAATGGATTTCCTAGATCCTAAGCCGAACCGTAACCATCAGATATGATTGCCAAACCATAACCATAACCCAATTCATACCTATACTCTAAAATCCAGTTTTGACCCTCAAAAAAGGGTCTGAACAAGTGAGGACCGGCCCAAATGGCCTTTACTCCTCCAAAATGTACTAATCTGTAGAGAACTCTAATCGGTTCTTACAAGTATAGCCGTACAGGAAAACATACACACGCACACACGACTCAACCACCAACCACCATTCTGTTCACTTCTGAGCAGCGGGTCTTTTCAGCATATTAGCGCTAATTGTTAGTGTATTTTTTTTTTTCACTCTGGAGCAAGTGCAAAAAAAATAACATTCACGCAGGAGCCGAGTGGAGAGGGAGGGGATTGGCACAATCCACAACATGATTAAACTTACCTGCAATATTTTATAGGAAGACAATATTAAATGTTAAAGTATGACATGAATTGCAATGTACCACTAACCCCGGTGTATATTTTAAGAGTGAGGCATTAATGTCTTAAAATAAACCAACTGAACTGCTCTTTTTAGTGAACGAAAGAGCCAAAGTCCCATCGCTAATCCACAACAAAGCCGGAGCTTTGTGCAAATTATTTTAAAATGTACAATATAACAGTGTTGGTGATAATTAGTGTAATCTTTATTTAAATGTATTTGATGTTGTTATTACTGTTTGTTGATGTTTTTTTTTTTAGTTCCTTTTTTCTGCAACCAGTCTTGGACTTATAGTAATGAAGGAACCAGAGCCCAAGCTTTGTGTGGAGGCGACTCCGACTATATCCAGTCGCACCCCATCTCAGGCTCCTTCCCCGCCAGAGATATTCCATTCCATGTGCCAATAGCTAGCTTCTGTAGCTGAGGATCGGTGCGCTAAGGTCTCTACCCTTGGTTTCCGCCCAGCTCTATTTGCACCCTACCCCTTTGACCCCTCCCACAAGTGGTGAGGCCATAGGAGGGCCACATATTTTAGAGAATGAAAAAACAGGAACCCTATAATATTCAAATACCTTGGACTAGTAATTGACCCCCACGTTAAAGTCAATACCCATATAAAAGAAGTAAATAAATTGCAAATGTATAAATAACTTTGCACTTGAGCTGCTCAGTCAATTTGTTGAGGGACAACACTTAAAACTTCAATATCCGTATTTTGGATAACCATTGGGTGGTCAGCCTTCTCCAATTACAGTTGCAAAATCTGAAACGCACTGTCATAAAAAATAAAACCCTTCCGGGGCTTTAAAATGGACTAAAACAAGGCTAAAGTGTATTATTTCTGTGTTGATAGCAAAGTGTGTAGAAGGTTTTGTTTTGTTTTTTTAATCCCTTTTAAAGTGATAACTATTGTATATTTTTCTGTAACGTTGCAAACGATTGAGTTTCATGCACTATTGTACAAACCGAATTCGGTTGACGTTGGGAAATTGTGTAAAATGTAAATAAAAACATTTGAAGGATTTGAAAATCCTTCTCAACCCATATTCAATTGAATACACGACAAAGACAACATATTTCATGTTCAGACTGATAAACCTATTTGTTTTGTGTCAAATAAAAATCAACTTTGAATTTCACAGCTGCAACAAATTCAGTAGAAGTTGGGAAAGGTGGCAAAAAATACAGAGAAAGCTGAGAAAAGCTAATTAAACTTGGAACATCCCTTATGTGATCAGGTTAATTGGGAACAGGTGGGTGCCATGATTGGGTATAAAAGGAGCCGCCTCAAAGATGCTCAGTCATTCACAAGCAAGGATCGGGATGAAGTTCACCACTTTGTCCACAACTGCGTGGCAGCCTGGCAAAACAATAACCCGGCGACAGGCTCTCCTGCGCCGGCCGGTTGTATAGCCTTCGTGGGGTACTACGCAGCCATCCCTTATGACTGCAACTGTGACTGTGACGTCAGATCAAAGGCATCCTTTAAGATGAGGAACTGTGACTTCAACTGCGGCGTCAGTCTAAAAGGCATCCTTTCTGACGCGGGAACTGTGAACTCATCCTAAACAAAAAGCACACCATAAAACAGAAAAATACGTGCACAACTTTAAGGCATAACTCATACACAGAGCACAACACCGTGACCTTCCATCCCTCAGACGGCACTGCCTAAAAAACCGACACGTTTGTTTAAAGGATATCAACTAATGGGCTTAGGAAAACTTCAGAAAACAACTGTCAGTACATACAGTTGGTCACTACATCAGTAAATGAACAAATCCAGAAATGACGCCAGGTTCTCTGGGCACGAGCTCAGGTCAAATGGACCGATGCACGATGGAAAAGTGTTTTTTGGTCTGATGAGCCCACTTTTCAAATTGTTTTCGGAAACACTGGGCATCGTGTCCTCCGGACCAAAGAGGAAGCGGACCATCCGGACTGTTGTCAACACAAAGTTTAAAAGCCAGCATCTGTGATGATATGGGTCTGCATTAGTTCCCATGGCATGGTTGACTTACACATCTGTGAAGGCAACATACATTCTGAAAAGTACAGATTTTGGAGCAACATATGCTGCCATCCAAGCGACGCAATTTACATGGACGCCCTTGATTTTTTTCAGCAAGATATTGCCAAGCCACATTCTGCACGTGTTACAACAGCGTGGCTTCGACGTAAAAGAATCCAGGTTCTCCCCTGGCCTGCTTGCAGTACAGACTTGTCCCCCATTGAAAATATGTGAGGCGTAAAACACGAGAGAGAAGACCCCGGACTGTTGAACAACTGAAGTGGTTCGTCAAGCATGAATGGGAAAGAATTCCACATGAGAAGCTAAGAGAATTAGTTTCCTCTCTTCCAAAACGTTTATTGTGTGTTATTAAAAGGGAAAGGGGCGTAATCAAGTGGTAAACATTCCCAACTTCTACTGGACGTGTTGCAGCCATGAAATTCTAAGTTAATTATTATTTGGCAAAAAACAATTAAGTTTATCAGTTTGAACATTAAATTACCAACTTCAACCGAATCCGGTTTGTATAATTAAAGTTTATTAAATTAAAGTTTCAAATGTTGCTGTTACTGTATTGGATGGATATTTTACACTTTCTCCTTAGTTTTCTATGATGTGGAAGAGCACCACAAGGGAACAGAGTTAAGAATTAAGATTAGCTATGAACGCTACATGCATTTCATCAGCTGCTAGCCTGCAGCCGTTTGACTGCATTGTCCCTGTTATATAAAGCTCCATGAAGTCAAGTAGTAGATATCAACACCTTGTATCAAGAAATAATCACAGAACAGTACATTTCATACAAACTCCATAAACTGTGTAAAATATTCATTCTCTTTATTTGTTCAACGAAAGTCGCTCGTTTTATATGCCCTGACCTAAGTCGTCCAATTAGCCAAATTGGAGGAATAATTCACCGTCTGTCAAACACAGCACTCTTTCACCTGTCGGGGTCAACCCGATGTTAACCCTGCTGCTGGCATAATGACACAAAAATGTACCCAGCAGAATATGAATGTGAATACAATTTAATCCACAGCATACTTGCCGTTTGGAAACTAATATTATTTCAAAGAAGTTTGTGGTCCTCTGGGATGCGAAAACATACTCTATTTTCCTTCCAGTGTGTTTAGACAACGCTGCATTAAATTCTTTTCTGTGTTGTATTTTCTAATAAATGGGGAGCCAATAACATGGATGTGCTTGGCGATGAATTATAGATCTGTTTGCTGGCACTGCGTGTGGATATGAAGTGTGCATGCAGGGCCAGATAAGGCCAGATTTACACCTTTAGCTGCCAGGCATGGAAATTGAATCCGAGAGAGCTAATAAAACGGCCTCTGTTGCGAGACAGGGTTCTCTTTGCATACAGTACATGGCTGATGTCAAAACGGACCGAGGGGTTGTTGTGCCTCTTGAACAACGATGTGACTTGCACTTTAGAGGCCGTTTTCCTGCGTGGACTTGAGCATTGTGGACTCAGTTGGCGAGACTCATGTATGATTAAGGCTTCTACCAACAAACAGTGGAACTGCACCTAACCCAAAGGGAAATACACAATGCTGTTAAGGTGCAGCAACTAACTGACAAATACTCAAATTTATAAATATTTTCTTGATGAATCAATGCATCATTGAGACGTATTAAATAGTCCGAATTCTCTGAAGAGTTTACATCAGTTTCCTTAGTCCTGCATAAAACAGGCTGATTGTGATGAATATAAATTAAACAGGCGGCACGGTGGAAGACTGCTTAACATGTCTGCCTCACACTCTGGGCAGCTCCAGATTGGAAGGGAGTCCGACCCCTCTCGAAAGACCTGGGACCGTTGAAAAAAAGCCACAACAGGCCCGGAAGGTTTCCCCCAAGCCTCTACCAGGAACTTCCTAAGCACCTAGTTGCGATTAGGGTCCTCAGCTACCTTTCCAGGTAGGTTGTTTTGGGCTAACTAATGCTGATTGGTTGGTTGGTTGAACTTGGGGGTGTTTTGATCAGGTATCAGCAGTCTCTATTAAGCTACTGAGCACTTGCTTTCACTGTGGCCAGTTTAATATTTTGAAATAATGGAGGGAGAGAAAATTGATAGTTGGGTGGGTGCTCTGGAACTGAGTATCTACTTAGTATTTACGGGGAAGAGGACATCCAATGTGCTTCAACTATGCGAAGAAGTCGCTGTCGGAACACCCACCTTGAGTGAGCGCTTTTGCGATGCAAAGCTTTAAAAATTATTTGGAATATACATAGACCAAACACCAACTGAAGCTGATATACATCCCATCGACCCGAAGCAAAAAAACGCAATAGTGGTGCTCGGTCCGGCTGTAAACCACAGGCGGGCGACACGTAAGCGCCAGCCGAAGGCGACCTTTGGCAAACGCGTCCTTCGGCAACTTCGCCCCCTGTCTACTTCTTGTTGTTGAAGCAAACTGCCATTGGATGTTTTAGTCCTCCCCAAATACTCACAAGAGGAAATACATACCTGAGTCACCAATGGATGCGCTCACGATGCCCGCCTGCTGCGAGTGCTTCGGTGGCTCCTGACACGTCCTTCATGAAGAAAAGTCGCAAACTGAACACATGGATCAAGCACCAAATGCAGTGGACTCACTTCCAACCTCGTCTCTTGTTGCTGGGTGTGAACGCAAATTTGGAGACAGCCAACCAGGAACTTTTGACCCTGGACCCCCGCCACCAGGAACTCCTAGTTGCTGAACCTTTTGGTGTGAAAGGAGCTAAAATTCCCAGGTTCAATTCCACCTCGCCCCGGTCTTCCTGTGCGAAGTTTGCATCTTCTTCCTTTAACCCATACTTAATTAGTTTAAATGTAATCTAATACGTGCCACAGCGATATGTTAAATAAGCGAGTAAATTACCACCGTAGTCAACGAGACACTACACGACGTTGTAATGATAAAAAATCAGATCAAAATCCAAAGATATGTGCAGTCATTTAGCAGCTAAAATGATGACATACATTAATGCCTCCGCTTTCCATTCATGACAGATTGTGAAAAATGAACACTCTCGGCCAGGGAATATTCTATGTGAAGGATGATTGCGTTTATGTCTACGCTCATAAACTGGATTTTGTGGTTTTGCCTGACAGCTAGCACAGTTGTATTTGCAACCCTTGTTCTCGACGGATCCCCACTTAACATACATCAAGCCCAGTCACTCGGTTCCTGGACAGACATGTGAGGCACCATAAGCTAGCCCTGGAACTCTCAGCCTGGACATATTTGTTGTTGTTATTTAATTACCTCCCTGAAGTCTGAACAAGCGCCCCATGCTAAAATAGCCCCGGATGCTGTTCTCATTTTGTGCTTCCCTCTGCTCTTGCCTTGCCCTCTTTTTCGCAAAAAAAAAAAAAAAAAAAAAAAAAGATCCAAGGAACATCTCTTGCCTGAAGATGAGCTTCAGGAGAGTGGCCAACACACTCTGTGGAATGTCATGAATAATGCATGGGATTGTACCCAATATATGTAGATAGACCAGGACCAAGGTGGAGAGACTGTTAAGGACAGGAGGGTGAGCTGGCAGATGTTTTAATACTATAAAGGCCAAAATGTCGCATCGTAGGGTAGAGGGGGTTTGAGGGGTGAGTCCAAACAAAAGCTGACTGTATGGGATTGATGGATTTTATCATCACGAACTTCAGTATTCAACTAGAATTACAATGGTAGTAGATTCAATTAAATAAATTGAATGGAATTACTTTAGCTGCAAGGACATACATGGACATTTCCATGTTTCAAATTACAAAAAAACTTCCACTCAATAATCACAATCCTCATGAATCTTCAAGACACCATTGTTATGATGATATGAAAAGGGTATAGGATGGTATGTTATAAGACAGGCTGGGTCTTGCTGTCGGAACAGATTAAAACAGATGGCTAAGGAAGCAAACTAAACTATCAAAGTGAATGCACTTGTTATCTTAATGATCTTGTTGTTTCTATCTTGCTTCACTCTGCTGTAATGAATAAACAACACTACCTTCCGGTGCATGTTGGTGTGACCACTAGGCATACCTAAATGCTCAGTTTAATTTATGAAAGAACAATGTATAAAGGATTGTGTAAAACAATTAGTGGCTCGTGGTTTATTAAAGACTAGCCAGCACACCTCTCATGCTGTGTTAGCACTAATATTTGGGTTAATCTTGCTGTTGGAGAGTTGCCTCTTTAGAAGCAGTGCTGTCCTAGAACATTGTTTTTTTTCCCCCGTATGTTTAAAAGTCACATCAACTGGTTTGACTCATTTATATTACTGTAGCCATGACTTTGAAGAGAAAAAAAATAGCACATTTTGTGTTCGTGGCTGACGGGCCAATTCTTATTTCAGCTATGGGACGGTTATTTATAGAAGTATTTACAACATCCTTTTTTGACCATCTACCTTTTGGGGGTGCATGGTTATTCTTCAGGGTGTGAGATTCGAGCAGAATTACTGAACGTATCAGAGAGTCTAACATATTGCTTGAATGCCAGGACAGGAACACACCATTTTTCTTTTCAAATCAAGAGCAAATTGATTGGAACATCAAACAACTTAATGCTAAATTGTGATTCGGTAACTCCTTTACAAAACATTGTTTGCCTTTATTTTTGTTAGATTTTAGAATGATGTGGGAATTGTCATTATTCACGCAGTAGGTTTAGGCTTTAGGGTTTGTTTGTTTCTTTCTTTTCATTCCAAAATGCTTTGTTTTGAATAGGGAGTGTTTGGCTGGAAAAAAAAAAAAAAAAAACCTTCACAAGTGAAGAAGGGTTAAAAAAAAAAAAAGATTAAGAACTCCTATTCCACATTCTATACATTTACAACATCTAAAATACATCTGTGGAATATAAGGTGGAAATTTGTAGCAAAAACCATCTTGTGGACATCCTTTTGGCATCTCATGTAGATCAAATTAAAACTTTAGGCATAACACATCATTTGAAATGTTGAACAAATCAAAACAACAGTCAAAATCCATTTGAACATTTTGGTTCCTTGTGAAAGTGAATACTGAAATATATTTTTCAGTAATGTGCTATTATTGCCAGTTATATGAGAAACACACGAGAAAACAGTGAAACTATTGCAATGGAAAATAAGTATTTGTACACCATTTTGTTGTTCACTAACCAGCTGGCTTTGTTCGAACAAAGACCCTTTCACTTAACATACATGGGACCTCTCTGTGTAGATAAAATGAGACAACCTTGACAGTCCAACACCAACATATTGTATTTAACAGCGATGGAAAAAGACAAACGGGACGTCTTATAACTTAAGTGTGGCTTTATTCCATCTCCTATCGGCATCAAAAAATTGGAACAAATGGTGATTAAAAATGATTCACCTATACGAATAGCAGTGACCCAAGTCGCTGTATTCAAACTGTATTCTTTCGGCTCTGTGTGTGTCTTTTGCGTGTCCTGCGTGTCGTTTGTCCGGATCAAAAGTCCGTGTCTTGTCCTGACGGCCAAAAGGTCGTCGTACACAAAATGTAAATAGCATTCTCTGGTTCGTGCTGTTGTTTATTTTCTTTTTCAAATCTCTATCATGTTTTTCGCCTTTTACTCCTCAGATGAAAGACAAATACGACGTCATTGTTCTAAATGGCAACATTAATAACGATGACGTGGAATTAGAAAAATTATTTTGCGGAGCGACTAAAAAGGTTGACATCAAACAGTCCACCACGTAATGTTAGACTGTCCTTGGTGCAATTAAATGGACCAATTAAATATGTCAAGCACTGTACATGTTACGATATCACTGACATTTATCCCGCATGATATCAAGATCACACACTTCTTTCCGAGTAAACGAGATAGTCGTGCTAGTCTTACATGCTTGCCTTCTCTTGAAATGTATTTTTACACTGATTTAATTTGCTTCTTTTGTTCACGGATCAGGATCACAGGATAAACAGCAGATGGGACGATGAAGAGCATTGTGGAAGTGGCATGCATCATGCAAGCTTACACTCTGAATATTATTTCTCCCCGCCTGACAAATAATCCCCCCACAGTGCTGTTTACACCTAACAAGTGTTAAATTTGTAACTCTAATCAGGGGAAAGCGTGAAACAACAGCATTGTGTTAGGCACCCTAATACATTATTGCTATTCAGCTCCAATCTCATTAGTGCTCTTCAACATTTCTGTACAGCCAATATGGAGATGGAAGCAATCAAAAACGCAACACGTCGGAGAAAAAAAAAAAGCGTCAGACGGCTTCCATTTCGGAGCTTGCTTTTCCCTGTCACACGATCGCATATCTGCGGTGCATGAATAGTATGGCATCAATATTTAAACAACAAAACACATTCTTAACAATGCAAACCTTTAGATTTCATGCATCTAAAATGACATCATCAAAGCAGTTTTGTTTTTTTTTCATTCTCTTCCAGAAGCAATGCGATTCATTCAGGAATGTTTCATCACGTGTGAGCCAGAGAGACTATTGAGAAACGACAGTCGCGCCAATAAATCGGGAAGCTCAGTGACACCGGCCCGAGTAGAATCTCGGAGAGATGTATGATCAGCGTGCTTTATTTTCTGGGTGGAATCTCGAATTGAATTCTGATTCACCGGAATAATATTTGAAGGCAAGGTTGTACTATCCCACGATACGTGAACATGGGCAACAGTCACGCTACACCAAGCGTCGCAACAGATACACTGAGTCCAGAGCTGGCCTTGTGTGACACACAAGTGAGCTGCATACAGATGAGATGCCAAGGAAAGGGATCACTTGGACACACATTTGGGCTTAGTACACGCAGGAACACACATTGAAATGGAGACTGTTAACAGGCTTGTATCTTTACGGTATATTTGAATAGAAATACGTTGAATGCAATTTTAGGCTGTCAAAGCAAAAGCCTTGACTTTGGAGATCAATTGGACTTTTATAGGCCGTTAAAAAAATTACTCCGTTCTATTAGCGCAAAACATGGAGTTGTCACGGGCACAAAAATAGACAATATAGATGTTTAAAATTGTTTCTATGTGAAGATTATGAAAAACACACGTCACATGTAAAAGTTGGTGGTTAAGCTCATTTTCAAGATCATAGTTATGATATTCCCTCAGCGGATGGGCAGAAACACAACACTGGGAATGAGCCCTTAAACAAGGTGAATGTTGTTCCGACCTGTTCCAAAATGCAAACTTTCCAGGCTTCTCCTAGATGGAAAAAATACATAAATAAAAATCAGGATATGCCTAGAAGAGGGACTGAACAAGGTGACTAAGAAGAGCTTTAAGTTGCGGCGGTTGTGAATGTGATGGCAAATTATGAGCATACTTGTGCAATCACGTTATCTTGTGCAATCTCTGTTATCTTTTTTTCCTTGTTAAAGAAAAACGTTTCTGATGAGTTGTACTGGTATAGCAGATAGGTCACCTTAATGTTGGGAAAAAGCCTGGAAATGAGTTTTCTTAGTCAGCCTTTTTTTTCAATGTACAAAAACCTGGAAAAACACAGTATTTAGGTATATTTGTTGGTTTGTGAATAACACATGACATTCTCTTTCATTATTAAAGAGTACAAACCCGTGCGCCGTGGCTCTGCTGGACTGTAGCAAGAATTGTTTCATTCAATGTTCATGATGTGGGAAACACTGCTGCAATTTTTCAAATATCCCAACAGCGGGACTTGGCCGCGTGCGGACTATCAACCGGGCTCCAAGAAGCCGTCTCACGTGTCTCCGGGTATTCTGTGTTGTGGTAAAAGATGCGTTTCAGACATTCGCGTTCCCTAACGCCGGCAAAAACCTATTTCTGACACGCGTCTTTTCTGAACACCGAATTTGGTGGCGAATCAGCGCTGTGCTAATGAATTTGTGTTCTCTGTGCTGAAAGGTCATTCACATGCCATCGAGAGTAATTAGGGGTCTTGTCCCCAATCTATCGGGCGACCGTCACTCGATTCTATCGTTGCGTCTAACCTTTTTGTCCATTGGCCGTGCCTTATGTGATATTGCTCATCAAACCACACAAATGCGCAGTCATGGACAAGGTCAAATTTCAAATGTATTGTGCCCTTGCTGAATGTTCCTACATGCTAATGTATGTGTAAAATGTAAAAAAGACAACATACCGGAACAGTCATCCATCATGACTAGATCTGACCCTGAAGGTAAAAGCTCGGGAAGGAACCCTCCAAAACCGATCCAAAGCTCCACAACTACACTTAGAGATTCAGAGGAGTGGTTGCGCTCAACATCGGAGGGACTCAGGGGAGCTCGTGGTTCTGTCTTTAGCCCCAACAGGGATTAGACTACCTCTGCTGCACAACTTGGCAGACGTTTTTTCAAGAAATTGGAACTTGGCACCTGAGCTGATATAAGAAAACAGGTGCTCTATAAAGAAGGATTAAGCAAGATTTTTCTTTCTCTGTGATAGCTCAAGTTTGACTAGTGTCTTTATATTTTGTAAAGTTTCGCAAAGAAAGAGCAATACACCTTTCTGTAAAAGTTCTACTGTGGAAACTACCTCATTTTTCATTTCAATTCTATTTTGCTTCCAACATGTTACAGTTACCTGTGTATACAAATTGATAAACTCATTTGGAGATCAGCAGGGTTGCGCAAGCTGCGGCCCAGGGGCCGTTTGTGGCCCATCATCAACGATTTAATGGCCTGTAGGTATAGCCTTCAGTGTACATTTCTGCCATGACTCGCATTGCTTTTTAAGGAACCAAATTGTTTGATGCTAGGAAGGATTAGAACTGTTAACAGAATGCCTTAAGGAAGCAGGGGTTGTTTTTGTTTGTTCTTTCTTCACTTTTTTTTTAACTAAATTGCTCCGGGAACCCCAATTTTAAGAAAAATGAAAAAAAAAAAACTTTTATAGTGTAATATATTTTTATTCTGTATTTCATACTTCAAGACAGTGAATCTCATAAAAAAGTGAAAAATGAACCAACACTGTTTTTCCACATTTTTTTTGTCATTTTCTCAGCCCCTAGTAAAATTTGCATTCTCACCAAATGCCCCATACCCATACAAACATGGAGTCATTTTATAATTGATTAATTTGTATCATGTTTAAAACATTAAAGTAAAAATGTAATTCAGGTGGCCCTTAATTTTTCATCATGCAACTGTCACACATTTGCGCAGCCCTCAGAGGAAAAAGTTTGTACACTCCTGGTGTAGGAATTTGCCTCATCCTGTATACCAGAAATGTGGCAAGAAAAAGGGTCACATTAAATCAAGATTCCTATTTACTATGATTTGTATACGGTAACATTTTCTAAAATAAATCAATAAAGGAAATACTACTAATAGTTATGTAAACATATGCTTCCTGTCAGTTCCCATGTACTGTATCTACGCCAGACACGCAGTCCCAAGAACAAGGAAATGAACATCATGTCATACTCTGAAGATGAACTTGGAAAGAAACACACTAAAATAGTACTCTGACATCAGTAAAATGGCCAAAAGATTTTTTTTATTTTCAGGTAGGCCATAACAGCAATTTTGACTACCAGCAAGCTTTATCTCAGCTCACAATTTTGTGTTTATTGCCCTCACATCACGTCGCTACCAACAACCACACAGTCGTTGAAAAAATTCATTTTCAATTGCTGATGAAGGACGCTAAAAAAAGCACTCTTCAAATACAATGTCATTGTACGATACAGAATAAATATCCAGTATAAGCGCCGGCCACTAATGACACGGTGCATTCATTCAAACGCAGTAAGACTTTCAAACCCAGAGAGGAAAAAAGCCTGTCAGTGCAGTAAACGATAATAACTAAAATGCCTGTATAATGTGAGCTTTCTTTCTATACTGTATATCAAAGCTGACATTTATAAAGAAGAATGATTAAGGGCAAATTACTTTATTTTACTTATTTACAATAAGCGGTCCAAAAAGGGTCTGTTTGCAATACGTAATTAAATACCAAGGCTTTCGTCTTAGGATGTAAGTGGTCAATATGTCAATGAATAAAATAAAGAATAGAGTGTCAGCTCTGGTTGACATGCTGTTTTACAATTCAAATGTAATCAATGTAAAAAATAAAAAAAAGACGCTTTGATACCTCCATTGTCATTCTAATCATGACGGCATTTTGCACATCTATAGATTGTAGTAAAATTCATTGTCAGTCAAATAGTTTTAAATTGAAAATTCTTTCCCCTCTCAAATCAATTCTGAATTAAATTGTGTGGCAGTCAAAGATTCCCCCCTAATGTAAACTACTGATGACAAATAACTGGATTCAACTCATTCATTTTTAAACAATTCATTTTTAAAGGGTTGGATGTAAAAATGACAAATACCACTCACTTACTGTAAATTTACCCACTGTATTTGCTGGTTCAACTTTTTCTCGTTTGTCCTCGAGATGTTTTTTTTTTTTTTCTAGCTATTTCTATGTTTAAAGTTTTGCATTTGTCCACAAAACTGAAGCATAAAAACGGGGGCCATGGGCTACATTCTAATTATAAGTTTCATGGTACACTCTTTGTCTGGTGTCTAGAAGCTTTTCCAGTCTTATAGTGCTCTCATAATGCCGGAGTCTCAGTGCCTGATCAGCAGTAAGATGACATTGATGCTCAGTCTTGCCATTCGTCCAAACCAGGTTTATTACATGGGCTGATAGCATCTTTAATTCTACTTCCTTAAAAAAAAAAAAAAAAAAGGTTGACGTGTGGGTCATTAAACTTCCATTCATGACATTAATTACCCGATAAGCTTCACTGAGGGAAGATGGACAGAGTATTTTAATCGGGAATAAAATGCTTGAATTTATTCAAAACTGTGAAACACTACATGGTATTCATCCATATAATACCTGCACATATTTGACAAATACCAAGAGGCACTGATTGTGTTTCTTTGTGATGGCCCTCAGAGCAGAATGATGGGTCAGATTTGAGCAAGTAATGTATCTTTGTCACCCATGTGTCATGTCAACCCATTTCAACCCTTGTATTATCTTTAGATAATTTAGTATCTATTGACATGAATCAATGTGACATTTTATATATATTTTTTTTCAACTTTTTTCTCATGATTTGAGCTCCACGGCTTATAGTCCAGGGCGGCTTATCTGCAGTTCTTTTGCCACCAGGAGACAATCCACCGTTAAAGCAAATGTGTGTACATTTGTTCTGTGTGTACATCTGTTCAAGGTATTCATTTATGGATAAAATGTGAAATTGAACTGAAAAGATGTAAATCAATGGCCTTGCTCAAAAAGAGTTTTAAAAATATATGATTAAAAACATAAAAATTGTGTCTAAATTAAATAAGATGTTGTTAAAATAAAAAGTTTGATGTGAAAATGTGTGTGTATATATATATATATATATATATATATATATATATATATATATATATATATATATATATTTATTTATTTTATTTATTTTATTTTTTTTTCTCAAAAGTTCCTTGCTTCTCAAAATGTCCTCATTCCACATAATGTTAGTAGAAAACTTAAAATGGTTTTCACAAAGTGTGACCATACAGGAGCGCGCGCGCACACACACACACACACACACAATTGGAGTAAAAAATGATTGAGTTGATGTTTGAAAAATGTCCAGTCCTATCAACTGGATTAACAAAAATGTCTTACAGGCAAGGAAATGTCATCTGCACTATAGAAGCTTATGTTCACATGCTATTAGCCTGTCATCGACAGTGATTCATGAGTCCCACAGCTTTGACTTCCCTTAAATGCTGTTTATGAATTATTCTTCCGACCACATCAATGTGGTAATTATATTATATGTGGTAATTAAGCTCTCAAAAAAGGGTCTCTCTCACGCTTCTCTCTGAAGTGTGGCTTTGTTTTCAGGTGAAGATGATATTTGGTCAATTTCTCGTTCCCCAACATATCAAACAAATGATCCTTCTTGCAATGAAGGGATGAATACACCTATCAGTGTGACATGTGTGGACAGTTTGGGATATATACATATTATATATATACATATTATATATATATATATATATATATATATATATATATACCGTATGTATGTACTATGTATGTATGTATGTATGTATGTAGTCCATAGCAACTAATAGAAAGACTGTCGAAAGACCAGTGAAATGTAAATTCCATTAGCGTGCAAGCACATCATGTATTTTGAGAATTGTTTGTGTTTTTACATAGTCTCTGCAATAAAGGAAATCCTGAAATGTTTAGTGCAGGTTTTAAAAGCAACGCCCCTCCAACATATTTTTCGGTCCCAGTTCAGCATTTTCAAACTGTTTTGATGCTTGTGCATATTTGCGGTGGCGTTGTACAAATTGTGCTGTGTGCAATGTACATTCATTATATATTCTGAGTGAACTGAGTGGGCTCTTCTCGTTTCATCATTTCGACAGCAGCAGCAAGGTTAGTTACAGGACTTTAATGTGTATTTTAAATGTTTCAGATACATCCGCAGTGTTCAGTTTGGTGCACATGCTTTTAATCAGCACGCTTCTTTTATCACGTCTGTTTCCATCACCATCTAGTGATGCTGTTGATGGTTTATGTTTCTGAGAAATGTGCAAAGCATTAACAACCAAGGTCCAATGTCTTTTTCTTTTTACTTAAAACAAATTTCACTTGCTTGTTAGTAAGTCTATTCAGGGGTCCTGGAGAGTTGGGTCTGTCAGGAAATCAAACGGCAGAGTGTGAGTTCGCCCAACCGGTCTACATGTTCGACCATGTCCCTCGGGGAGTCCTGCTTTGGGAGTACAGGGTACCAAACCCCTTGATACAGGCTGTTCGGTCCCTGTACCACCAATGTCAGAATTTGGTCCGCATTTTCGATAGTAAATGGAATTCATTTCCGGTGAGGGTTGGACTCCACCAAGGCTGCCCTTTGTCACTGATTCTGTTTCTTATCATTACGGACAGAATTTCTAGGCGCAGTCAAAGCGTTGAGGGCATCTGGTTTAGGGGCCTCTGCTATTTGCAGAAGATGTGGTGCTGTTGACTTCTTCAGGCCGCGACCTCCAACTCTCACTGGAGCAGTTTGGAGCCGATCAGAAAAGGGTGGAGTGCCCTCTCCGGGTTGGGAATGAGGTCCTGCCTCAAGTAGAGTATCTTGGGGTCTTGTTCATGCGTGGGAAATGATTGACAAGCAGATTGGTGCAGCCTCTGCAGTGAACCGTACGCTGTCACCACCGGTAGGAGGCCCTGGGGTAATGCCTGGGAATCCTCCCTGTGGACCTTGACAAAGTGGCCGGGGAGAGGGAAGACTGGGCTTCCCTGCTCAAGCTTCTGTACCCGCAAGTCGAACCCGGATAAAGAGGTAGCTAATGGATCGATGGATGGATGTTAGTGAATAGTCTACAAGCCATACAAAGAGCTCATGCAATGTCAAAACACTAACACAGGGGTCTGCAACCTGTATGCGTCCTTGCACCCTTATGTTGTGGCGCTCCGTGGTTTGGGAAAATAAATAACACTTGTTTCAGATCGACTACATGGATGGCACAACAAGACACACATTTGAATTGCAGTCAATGACGTTTGCGCGATTGGGTGATAGGTCGATATCTATAGGGTGCGGTTGGTGCAACGGAACACAAAACGTGATGCGGGACAGTCAATCAGTTTCACGAAGGTAAAAACAGAAAACAAAAATACATCGAGGCTTTCCAGATTAGAAGCACTCATTTTCAAAGTAAGATATAACTGAACATTAAAAACTAATGCACTAAATCACACGTTACAAATGACAGCAAGCTCTAGTGCCAATTTATTTACCTATGTCATGTTAAACAATGTTGCATTCTCAGCTTTTAGCTCAAGCAATCGCTTTTTGTCAAGATCCGGCATGGGTGTGGACCCAAACGCAGAGAGGCAGTTGTACGCAAAAATAACCATTTAACTCGGCCCAAGGGTTCAATGACTGCATGAAAAGTAACAAGCAAAATCTAGAAATAAACTTAATGCAAAAGACTGGGATAAAGAACTTGGGAAACACAAGGATGCAGATCAAGAGACGTACTTGGTGATCACAGCAACAATGATACGACAAGAAAGGAAAGGAAACTCAAAAGACAACCCAACCCCTGATGACACAACGATGAATAAACTAAAACCAACACAAAAACAAAATATTAAAGGAACAAAGGGACAAGATAACATGTACTAAGAGGTAAACAAAACAACACCAATACACAACACTTTTGTAATAGTTATAATTAGATAATTGTTTGTTTGTTTGTTTTTTTAACTACAGGACCCATGGGCTTACGGCATTAGTCAACTGCATAATACAGCATTAAATAAACTTTTGCAAATCTGTGGATAGCTAAATGGAGGAATAAAAAACAGCAGCACTGTGTTTGTGTAGGTTTTCTCGACTTCTCTGAATTCCCCCATAGCCATTTTGAAGTTCACCGAAGACTTAAAATTGCCCACTGATGGGATAGTGAGTGTGACCGATTGTGTCTAGATGAGTTCATCTTCTAAGTGAATGCCGATCAGCCCAATGTGTAACCACCTCTCATTTGGGGTTCTATTATGTGTCAACTTTTTCAAATGTATGATATATGGTTCAAAAGGCGTCCACCACGTCCTCCAAGACCATTTTGATCAAAATAGTGTTGAACTGATGATCCTGAGAGGGTAAAGAGAGAGTTGGGGGAGAAAACCTCAGTAAAAACCATGTAGAGTCTAAAATAATTGTGTTTACAAAATAACGTTACACAAAATGTTAGCAGCCTCCCTTCAGTGATGAATCTGCGACTGATCACAAGTGGTTTTCACAGAAGGAGAAGAGTGGGTGGAGTATGATGGCGATGACCAAGAAAATGGAAAGGCAGGAGATACAGACAGACAGACAGGGGGCATAGAAATTAAAATGTTCCTGCCGGTTATTGTCTACCAGCTCATTTTGATTCCAAGATATCTTTCTGATGTTTTGTGTTTGCTCCATTTTCAAAATTAACGTGTAAATAGTTGAGAAAAAAGGCTTTGACACGCACTGTACTCCCATGAATGGATTTTGTATTGGACGTTAGAAATTGTCCTTAGGTGTTACTGGGTACGAGAATTGCTTGTTTGTCTTTACTTGCCCTGCAATTTGCTGGTAAAATAAACGTGTAAATAGTTGAGAAAAAAGGCTTTGACACGCACTGTACTTCCATGAATGGATTTTGTAATGGATGTTATAAATTGTCCTTAGGTGTTACCGGGTATGAGAATTGCTTGTTTGTCTTTACTTGCCCTGCAATTTGCTGGTGACCAGTTCAGGGTGTCT
Source organism: Hippichthys cyanospilos (assembly GCF_059441005.1). Lineage (NCBI taxonomy): Eukaryota > Metazoa > Chordata > Actinopteri > Syngnathiformes > Syngnathidae > Hippichthys > Hippichthys cyanospilos. The sequence continues at coordinate 19,592,746 of NC_142370.1, forward strand.
CTCACTTACTGCCCATTGACAGCTGGGATAGGCACCAGCAAGCCTGCAACCCTAGTGAGGATAAACAGCTCTAGAAAATGGATGGGTGAATATTAAGAACATTTGAGTAAGTAAGTGAAGTAAGTTTATGACTTTTTCTTACTTCCATTTGATGTGTAAACGTCCCTGAACTGCGATATCTATTGATGGTTTCTTTTTTGCTTGTTTTCTTCTTAAGTTTTGGAATGTGTTTACACGTTCAATAAAAGAGTTGATCAATCAAAACTACGGGAAACTATATTACCATTTGGTGGGGAAGGTGGTGGGCTGGGGGTTACTCAGTGCTATGAGTACATTACTTAACACATATTAACGCCTACTTTACAGCTTCTCTTCTAACAATACAGCAGAAATGGCTTTGTCAGCTTCTAAATCTTGCTTTGTCCAGCAAAACTCTGTTAACCATGGAAAGTTACATATTTAGACTGTAATTTGACATACCACGTCTTCTTTGATCGTTCCATCTCTGAAGCTAATTTTAGCCCTCAAAAGAAACAAACAGCACCATAAGTTTGAAAGTGGCATTATTGTTTTCCAGTGAAGCGTGGTCAAGCTCATGACGAGCTCTTGTTTTCTGCTTCATTTCCATTTGATAATATGAATCACGCTTACCTGGTTTGAAAGACAGTTTGTTTGCTATCCATTTGACCTCAGATATCTAATTTTAACACACAATCCATCACATAGATTTAGAACATTTTCTCGTTTGTATCAATGCTTGGCAAATAATGAGAACCATAAGAGGATTACATCCATGATGCTTCATTTCCCATCTACATGGTAAAGCCTCTCACATTAAGGCTACTCTACTAAATATAGTGCCCTAAAGTCTGTCTGCAAGGCACTTGTCCTGTTTCCTCCTGATGAAATTTAGCTGATAAGAAAAGGGAAAAGCAGCCATAGAGAAGTGTGTTCTTCTCCTTTCAGCGTGAAGAATGAGCTCGTAGATGTGATTAACAGACACGGCTGTCAGATTACTGGCTCCAGCTGCGGAGGACGAGGGAGGAGGGGCTCTCTCATAGCCCCACTGTGTTTTGTCATGCTGAGCCAACAAGAGGCTCCTGATGAGAGTTGCATCTCCTCTCACAGAAAGGAGAAGGTATACCAGTCGCCAGGGCTAATGATTTCATCGGACTCTTCCTTCCATTGCAGCTCAGTTAATCAAGTATGCTTACGTGATCCTTGGAGAAGTCGCAGAGCATGATTGAAATAACTCACTGCCTGCGGCGCTGTTAAGTGAAATGCTCTCACCTCTTCCCGCTCGTCTATTCATCCTTGCAATTTGACCGTTGCTCTTCTCCCTAGGGCACATGGTTTATGATTTATAGTTCCTCTGAACGTTCAAGCACACTTTCTGGAAAAAGTTGTGCATTTGCCAGGGATATTCCAGTGCGACTTCTGTGTGATAACAGATTAAAGAATGCTTCATATTTTCAGCAGGTACTCATCACTTTGCAACATCAGTAGCTGCTGCGCAAGGAATGCAGAATGATAGCGATGGGGACTAGCTGAGCTGTTTTCCGAGTTTGGCCATGTGACATTCACAATCTGAGCCACAACTAGTCCTTCCCTGAACTTACGCGCATATCTCTCTTTTTTTTTTTTTTTTTTTTTTTTTAGAATCTACATCAAGTGGCAAAATGTATTTTTGAAGGTATTACACCGAGATGATTAATAAAGAAATCAAATTACTTATTGATAAAATACTAACAATTTACTGCTTAAAATACCTGATTGAGTAAAGTAGCCCTTATATGTCACAGCCTGCGATTTCAGTCACCTCAAATCAAATCAAATTTTATTTGTATAACCCTGAAACACCAAAGTCTCAAAGAGCTTCACAGGTGAAAAGAGGTCATATCAAGACTTTGTTTGCAAAAAAAAAAAAGTCGTACAGGGACTTCTTTTCATCATACGTACACAACAACCTTTTCTGCTCAAAGCTCCCAGAAGGGGAAGGAAAAACTCAAAAACCCCAATTTGGGGAAAATCTGAAACTTTCAGAAGAAACCACAGGTGGGAGGAACCCCCTTCCAGGCTCAACAGGTTGAAGCGCATGCTGCGTGTACCAATTACGGACAAGTACAGGTACAGATAAACACACTGTGACATAACAGGCAGGAAACATCCAGTGCAAAGATGTCTTGACTGCAGGCGAAGCCATTGGGCAGGAACCCAAAAAATGCCGCTGGTGGTTGACCCCATAACCGCAATGGTTGGTCAGTGCAGGACCGAATGGGGGCGTTCATAACAACTCTCATCGTCTAGCCTCCTGTCCCAGCAAGGAGAAAGGTGCAGAAAAAAGAAGAAGGAAGCTGTAATCAGACAGGCCCATTAACTAAATGCTTGCATGTATAAACGTGTTTTTAGTCGGGATTTAAACATTTCTACTCAGGTAGCAGCGTGAACTTCCATAGGTAAGGCATTCCGGAGTTCTGGCGCGCGAATGGAAAATGCTTTTGATCTCGCTGACTTCTTTTTAGGTCAATAACAAACTGGCCTTTTGTGACCGAAGTTGTCGGGACGGAACATATGGTGATTCTAAGTGGACGAGATAAAAGGGAGCTAAACTGTGTGAAATTTAAAAGTAATTAACATTTTAAAATCACATCTCGGGTGTATTGGAAGCCAATGCAGGTCAGCTAAAATCGGAGTAATGTGATCAAACTTTCTCGTCCTTATCATGAGTCTCCCTGCTGCATTTTATGCAGACTGCAGACTTTTGATGCAGGACACGGGAAGCCCAGAAAACCTTACAATAGTCGAGGCTTGACATACCAAATGCATGAATTAATGTTTCAGCATCCGTAGGAAACAGAGTGGGGCGAACTGTAGTGATATCGCGAAGGTGAAAAATGCCGTTCTCGCCGTGTTTTTGATATGTGTTTGAAAAGAGAGAGTTGAGTCGAATATCACGCAGAGGTTTTTTGCAAATCAACTTTGGACAATAGTATAATTATCCAAGTTCAAAGTACATTCTTAAACAAGTGTTGATGGTGAGCAGCGCCAATAATTAACACCTCTGTTTTACAAGGGTTCAGAAGGTTTAATCTTGCACAGCACCTCATTCACTTTCTCTCACAAACCGGTTAAATCGCATTCCAATTATTCAGCCCAAAGTACCACCAGCTGCTAGCAATTTCCTTGCAATGCACAGAACCCTGACTCTGCCTCCCAGTACTTGCCAGATTGTCTTGAGTCCATATGCCAAGCTTTCCAAGTGGTTTCGCCTGCCCGCTCGTGAAGGCCTTGCCTGTACCTGGCCACTTGCTTGCCTGCCAACTACTATTGGCTGCCCGTCCTCTCGACCCGGCCTGCATCTGACCACACTTGCTCACCGGCTACTCTTACCTGCCCCGACTACCCGCCTGCCAGCTGATTCGGTAAGAAAGCCTGTTCCATCTGTCTGGCCATGCTTCCGCCAGTCCACCCTGGAACTAAATAACAAGAATGTGCCAACTCATACCTGCCTGTGCGTGCTCCTGGGTGCGCCCCATAATGTTATGGGTCTCTCTCCAAATTTCCATCTCAGCAAGAGAGATGAATCTTACAAACCTGATATGAAATTCAAGCTATCTGCAACTAATGTAACCCTGTAGTTATGCCATGTTGATATGATTCAGATTTTTTTTTCCTCTTATTACTTTGAAAATGACTGTGGACCGGCTTTTATTATGACACGGACCTGCTTTTAGTATAACTCATTATCATTCTCTGTGCCTGTCCTAGTTGGTAGCAATGATATATTTAACAATGATATCCCACAGTGTAGTGTTTAACGTGTTTCAGAAATAATAACAGAGATGTTAAACCTGAAGGTAACATGGTCTTCATGGAAATGTGTTTCCACTGGAATTTGTTTATGAAAAACTAAATACATTAGTCAAGTGAAAAAAGAAACAATAACTGCACCTCCCACAAAAAAGTCATTGCCATATATTTAAGACCATAAACTGCTACTTTTTTAATTTTTTTTTATTTAAATCACATTTGGAACCCTGCTGCTTCTAGACCAGTGTGGCGTATCTGCATTTGTTTTATTTTATTTTACTTGTCACCAGGGAGCAATCCACTGGTTAACAAAGGGAGACAGAAGATGTTGCTATTAACCATATATTTTGGTTACAATTTTTGGATTTTGACACCTTTTTTTATGTGCTTTATCAAGATAAAAACACTACAGAAGATATTTATGTGGAATGTTAAAAGATCGGATCTCTGTTTCAGATTGGTGCACTGAAAATCATCGACTGGAATTTGGCTTAAATCAATTTTTTATCTCGTTGACATCATTGTAAACAGTGATTCTCCATATTCCATAACCCTACTGTTTTATTATGCATTTCTTGCGTTTGCTGTATAAATCCCTTCATTGGGCCCTCGACCATTGGTCAAAAAAGAATTTATTGTGTTGAGACGATTTATACAGCTAATCCAGTAGGTGGCTTCAGAGACTAGCTACTTATTAGGGCCCGAGCAGCTTCCACTGTATATATTAACATAAAACTTTCATATTAAGGCAGGGGCGTCAAGCTAACGCCCCGCGGGCCGCAAGTTTGAGACCTACGCCTGAAATATACAAATGTGTAACTTAGGAACAAAGAGCTTCAGTCCAATTCCAGCTTTTACAGGAAAATGTACTCGTCGGCATAAACAACTGACTAATGCAACAGCTTTTGGACTAATATAAGCACAGCATGATGTGTCAATGTATGGCTTCAGCCTCTCTTGAATTAATCAGGACTCATTTTGCATTTAAAGTTAAAACACAAATTGAACTTTGAATTTGGAAATGTCATGAGTAAACATGAATGGGCATCTCCACTCTGATTAACTTTTTGCTGTGGCCATGCACCATGAAGATGAAAACCAAAGCCATCAAAGGTGAAAGAACAGTGACGGAAACACATCCACAGTCTAATCTTATAACATCACTCCGTGAGAAAAAAAATTTAGTGTATTTGAAACTTGATCAGTTACAGGCCAGGGCATCAACACACACCAATAAAGAGCACTCAGACTAAGCAATAATAAATGCACAACATCCATAAAACATAGCTTGTTAGATGATTATACATATTCTACACTTTGCCCTTTATTAAATTAAATTTAAATGACGTAAGAACAGTAGAGGTATCTATCCATTTTAGCTGCCTTGAAATATGCAGCTTTAAATGGAACAAACCTTCCAGAAATCTTCTTGCTGCTTTTGCAGATAATACAGCAAGTGCAGGGAGGTAGGGCTGAAAAGTATACCATGCCTGCAAATCCATTACATGCTTCATCTGCAGGATATAAAGGATATAAATCTGCAACTATTAAACCCCTCCTCAAAATCAAGTACGGACCGCTTTCGTTTTCTTGTAAAGTGTTGGAGCTACTGTAGGACTGAGTGATGTTGTGACGGGATCTCGATCAAGGGTGTCAATTAGCGGCCCAAATCCATTCTTCCACAGTCAAAAATGGCTTCATAGCGAGGGAGATGTACACGACATAGCTTTATCCAGTGTTGTATTGGTAGCTCTCGCACTTGACACGTCCAGTGGCGATGGAAAAGTGTTTCTTATTGTTGCTTGCTTGTTAGAAGGTGGTTTTGCATGTCCGTGTTCGTGTTAGCTCCATGGTATCCATGAGCAGAACTTTGCAAACTTGTTAAGCTTTCTACTTATTGAATTTAATGTTAATCGGGCAACACCTGTGCAACACAAGCACTCTGTTTCCATGGTTTCTGGCCTTCGAGTAATCACTACCTGTGCCATGCTCAACGTGAAGAAGCAAACATTAGTAAGGGGTGAGGTGAGGAGGGCATTGAAGAGGATGAAAAGTGAAAAGGCACTTGGCCCTGATGATATACCTGTACAGTTATGCAAGTGCCTTGGAGAAGTAGCAGTGGAGTTTCTGACTGGGTTGTTTACCAGGATCTTGGATTGTGAGAAGCTGCCCGAGGAACAGAGAAGAAGCATTCTGGTACCCATTTTAAGAACAAGGGCGATGTGAAGAGTTGTGGTAAATACAGAGTAATAAAGTTGATGAGTCATACAATGGAGTTATGAGAAAGAGTAGTTGAAGCTAAACTAAGGTCATAAGTAAGCACTAGTGAGCTGCCGTATGGTTTCATGCCAAAAAGGAGCAATACATATGCAGTATTTGCTTTGAGGATGTTGATAGAAAAGTACAGAGGAGGTCATAGGGAGCTGCATTGTGTCTTAGTAGATCTTGACAAAGCTTATGACAGGGTACCCAGGGATAAACTGTGGTATTGTATGAGGAAGTCTGGAGTGACAGAGAAGTATGTTAGAAAAGTGAGCTGTGCAGTAGGTGTGACAGAAGAGTTCAAGGTGAAGGTGGGCCTACATCTGGGATCACCTCTGAGCCCCTTCTCGTTTGCTATTGTGATGGACAGACTGGCAGACGAAATGAGACAAGACTCTACATGGACTATGAAGTTTGCAGATGACATTGTGATCTGTAGTGATAGTAGGCAACAGGTGGAGGAGAAGCTAGAGTGGTGGAGGTTGGCTCTGGAAAAGAGAGGAATGAAGGTTACATGAAGTTAAATGAGAAGGACACGTGTAAGAGTGAAGATACACGGAGAGGAGATAAAGGTGCAGGATTCTAAGTATTTAGGATCAACAGTTCAGAGCAATGGAGAATGCGGAAAAGGTGAAGAAGTGTGTGCAGGCAGGCTGGAACGCGTGAAGAAAAGTGACTGGTTTGATGTGTGATAGAAGAGTGTCTGCTATATAGGAAGGAATGGTGTACAGAAGTGGTGAGACCAGCAATGTTGTTTGGCCTGGAGACAGTACAGTTGGGAAAAAGACAGGAGCCAGAGCTGGAGGTAGCAGAGATGAAGATGTTGAGGTTCTCGAATACGTCAGAAGGACAGCACATTTTAGAGCGTTGGGAGTTAAATTCAGAGGCCAGACTGAGATGGTCCGCACATGTCCAGAGATGAGATAGTGAATACAGTCGGCCCCCGGTTTACGAACACCCTCTTTTACGAACATTTCGACTTACGAGCGTGGACCTCAGAGTTTTTTGTCCCCCACTTACGCACAAACCTTTCGTTTTACTAAAAATCCGACATGCCGGTCAATATGTTCGTACATTTATTTTCGCTTTGCTGCGTCAACGAAATCAACTGTTCATGCTAATCACGGTAACACTGAACGCTATTGCTCTTACAATGTCTCAGTCACGGTGTCAGTCACGGAGTCAGTCACGGAGATGCCGATATGCTATTGGTCGATTAAGATCACACTCCCGGTCTCACTCACAGAGATGCAGATATGCTATTGGCCGGCGTCACGTCAATCACAGAAATGCCGATATGCTATTGGCCGAACGCCTTTATCTAGCTTGATTGCACAGCTGGTCGGGACAGAAGGAAGGAGAGAAAATGAGTTAAAAACGGAAGGAAGGAATGTTGTAAAAGACTTTGCAAACTTTATCTGTTAGACATGGCTTCTAAAAATGCAAGTGGCGATAAAGGAAGAAGTAAGAAGATGATGACAATAGAAACGAAGCAGGAGATAACAAAAAAAAAAAACGGAGGCGCACGCATAGTTAACCTTGCTCGTGAATATGGCCGTAACCGCTCGGCAATCTTCTAAGGGCAAGACTTTCCTTGCCGGGGGACGGACCTCGGTCGACAACAAAATGGAGAGGCTTCTTCTATTATGGATTAAAGAGAAGGAAATCGCCGGTGACATGTTCTAGTTTGAGAAAAGTTCTTGTTTAAGAAAATAATTCAATAAATTCTGCGGGTTGGTCTCTGCTCCCCTTCGCCTCCACCCAGCTCAAGTCACGGCGACCCCAAAGGTAAATGTCATTTTTCCTTTGTATATTTATGTTATTTAATTTAACTGTACAGTAGATTATTTTACTCATTTTTAATATGTGTATAAAGTCGGGATGTTTTTACCTAAGGTTTTTGCACGCGTTGCACGCATTCACTAATTAACATTGGTTTGGATTGCCTGTCATACGAGCAGTTCGAGTTACGAGCGTAGCCGCTGAACGGATTAAGTTCGTAACACGAGGGCCCACTGTATATAGGTAGAAGGATATGGAATTTGGAATTGCCAAGCAGAAGGTCTAGAGGAAAACCAAAGAGAAAATTCATAGATGCAGTGAAAGAGCGCGTGAAAGTAGTTGGAGTAAGAGAAGACGATGCAGGAGACAGGCATCACCATATGTTCCGTCCCGAAAACTATGGTCACAAAATGCCAGTTTGTTATCGAACCGGTTTGTTATGGAAAAGGCCCTTGATCCTGCGGACTTCTTTTTAGCCCGCGGGATCAAGGGCCTTTTCCATTCACGCGCCAGTACTATGGAATGCCCTACCTATGGAAATTCGTGCAGCCACCTCAGTAGAAATCTTTAAATCCCGACTAAAAACACATTCATACACGCAAGCATTTAGTTATTGGGCCTGTCTGCAGCTTTATTCTTCTTCTTCCTGCCCCCTTTTCTAGCTAGATGGTGAAGGATGACTTGACTTCCCCCATCTGGCCCGGCGCTGATTACCATCGCGGGTTAAGAGATCACTTCAACCTGTGGGCCTGGAAGGGGGCTCCTCCCACCTGTGGTCCCTTCTGAAGGTTTCTGATTTTCCCCAAATTGGGGTTTTTGAGTTTTTCCTTCCCCTTCTGGGAGCTTTGACAGAAGACGCTGTTGTGTACCTTCCACCAAAAAGATGTCTCTGTATGATTTCTTTTTTCAAAAGAAGTCTCGACATGACCTCTTTTCACTTGTGAAGCTCTTTGAGACTTTGGTGATTCAGGGCTCTATAAATAAAATTTGATTGATTGATTGACTGTAAAATCTCTTTGAATCATTGATGATTACTAAAGCAGGAAAGCCATTCAAAGAAGGTGAATCTGCCAAAAAAGTGCCTGTTACAGGCTGCAAGTATTGCCTGTCCAGAAAAGAAAGGTCAGTTTAGCAACATCATCAGGCTTTCTGCCAACATTGTGGCAGTGCGCATTTCTGACTTGTCAAGTGAAATGGTCAACTGTGTGAGAAAGCAAAATCTTTCAGTGTATGCTCAGGTCGCTCTTGATGAGACGACAGACATCACTGACACCGCCCAGCTTGCAATATACAGTATGTCCGTGGTGTTGAAGACGATTTTGAAGTGATGGAGGAGTTGGTCACAGTAGTTCCAATACATTGCCAGACCTCCGCTCAGGAGATTTTTTTACCAGGTGTTTGATTTCATTGAGAATGCTGGTTTTTCATGCGAGAGGTTTGTCGGCTGATGGAGCGCCATCGATGGCAGGGAGGAAAAATGGACTTGTGGCACTTGTTAAAAAAAAAAAAAAAAGCTGAACGAGGAGGGTTTGTAGGAAGCCAAACTGCATTATCCATCAGCAGGCCCTTTGAGCAAATGCCTGAAGTTTGACAACGTGATGGCTGTTGTTGTGAAACGAATCAACCACATCAGATCCAGGGGCCTAAAACACAGGTTACATGCTTTTTTAGAGGAAACGGAGTCAGAATAAGGGGATGTGCTCTACTTCATCGAGGACTTAGCTTTTTGTGTTGATGGCACGCATGAGCTTAATATGCTGAACAAGAAGTTACAAGGTCATGGGCAACTTGTCAGCGTTGCCTAAACTTGTGTAATGGAAAGCTCAGCTCTCTCAGACAAACCTTGCCATTCCCCACCATGCAAGGCACTTGTGGATGCAGGCACACCATTCAGTGATGAAAAGTATGCGGATGCTATTTTGAAGCTACAGGAGGAATTTGACCACAGATTTGCATATTTCAAGACACACAGATCCACATTTCAAATTTTTGCAGACCCATTCTCCTTTAATGTGCAAGATGCTCCTCTCTTGCTTCAAATGGAGCTGCTTGACCCGGAGTGTAACTCTGAACTCAAACCCAAATTCAGGGAGGTGAGTGGAAAAGCAGATAAGCTCGGGCAATTTTTGCGGGAATTCAGCTTCCCTGAATTTTTCCAAATCTTCGGGCGGACCACGTGCCTTTTTGGGAGCGCAAACTTGTGTGAAAAGCTCTTCTCCACCTTGGATTTCAGTAAGTCCAAGTACAGGACCAGACTTAGTGATGAGCATCTTCAAGGTCTACTGAGGGTCTCAACTGTTTCCTCCCTTGAACCAAATGTGGCTCGGCTATGTGAGAGCAAGCGCTGTCAAGTCTCAAGCTGCAGCGAGAAGTAGTCAAGAGAAGCCATGTTCAGAACTGTCCGTGTTCAAAGTTTCATTCATGTTCGGAAAGTTAAAGATTAATCAACAGTTAATTAACACGTTTGAATCTAAATAAGATTAGATATCTCTACCCACTGGGTGCGGTTTCCTAACTTTTATTTGCTGTCTTATTATTTTATTTTAATTTATTTTATTTATTACAGATACATGCATTTTCTTGGTAATTCATTTGTTTATTTTTCATCTTATTTTGTGCAGAAAAATAAAGATATTTGAGAACATTTAAATATTTTTTTTTCATCAGACCTTTTCTTGTGGAAAACCTGACGCGGCCCAGTCTCACACAAACCCTAGCTCCAGGGGGCCCCAGGTAAATTGAGTTTGAGACCCTGATTTAAGGTTTTATTTTACTTCTGTTTATTTGGAATATGTTACAAGATTGCCATGAAACGATGTTGGTGGATTTTGCTGGGAAAGCAAGTTAGTTCATTTTCATTGTAGCTAGCCGCTGTTGTCATCTTCTGGTTAAATGATGCATGAAAAGGAATATCCATCTTCCACTATCCAAACCATATAATGGCAGTGTGATGTCAGATGAATCACCTGCACTGTATGCACAAATTCTGAGTCATATTTTAAGGTGTCACTTTTTGTCTTGACTAGAACAAAGCTCTTTTCTTTAAATTATTATTACTGTGCAAGTGCTCTATATTGCATTTTACTTGAGTTGCACATGCTAACACCCAAAAAGAAACTGAAAAAGGCTGCACAATCAATATGAAAAGGAATACAATAGCCCTACCTGCGTGATTCTACAGGAAATATCCCGATATAAATAGGCTACCATTAGTTGATGTGATGGTGGTGGTGGTGGGGGGTATCCAGAGTCTATACGATACAGCGAAAAAATTGCTTAGGCCCCAGGTGGTACACACTGGGTTAGAAATGTCAAGGCCATTAAAAATGCTTCAAACACGTACTTGAATGGCTCTTTCTTAAATTAAGCTGTCTGACATGGGGGAGCAGATGGGCCGGTGTGATGCCGAAAGAAAGCTGCTTAGTGAAAACAAGAAAGGATGAAGGATAAAAGGAAAGAAAACCCAAAGTGTATTTGGTAAATTAGTTGTGGCTAGTTTCTTTTCCTGTTTTTAAAAATTTTGTGACGGTATATGAATTTTAAAGGAGGTATTCATGAAATCTTGCCAAACAATTTAAAATGGTAATCAAACAAGTAGCTGTTCGTGAAATTGTTTATTCAAGTACAATTTTGTCATATCTGAGAACATGTGAGAGCTTACATGTGTGTGTGTGTGTGTGTGTGTTCACAGAAAGATTGTTTGTCTCACTTCGATTGATGCACGCTGACCAGGGTTAATTACTTTTCTGACCTTCTACGGAGGCTAAAAGAAATATCTCAATCATAACTGCAGAGCTAATGTTGAGTCAATGGCTGAACAGTGCAAAATAGAAATACTTCAAGTGGAATTGTATTCATGCCTTTAGGGCTTATAAAATGTCTCCACAAAACCCTCTTTAAGTCTGATTTAATATTTGAAAAAAAAAACTGCAACATTAGCAAATTAGCATGAATACAAGTAAATCCAGACAGAAACTATCTATTCTCCATACGCAGTTTACCATCCATATGGTCCACCAAATGTACTGGCTTGGAAGAATTATGGTGTCACTAGCCACAGCTGAAATTCACTCAAGTGGTCAATGTCAGGGGTCACATTTGTGACTTGAGTTGTAACGACACGGCAGACAGGTTTTCCTCAAATTAGACTCATTTGAATTTTTTTCCCTTGAACTCTGAAGTCTCTTGAATCAACAGCCGTTTGGCAATGAGCAAGCTCCCCACTTAATGCTGTATGGCAACGACTATAAGCTGTTAAACATTCCCGGTTGAGGTTTACTGCAAATCTGAACATGAAACAAAAATAATGACATATTGCATATTTTAAACAATGGTGTACTGTACCTCTGACCTAAGAGAGACCATTTCGCTTAATGGCAACATCTATGGAAAGCAGTATTTACATGCTGAGTTTTAGCATGGCTGGTCACAAATTTAGCATCATAATTTAAGCAAAAGATATTTTGATACAAGCAGCGGAGTAAAAGGATTACTGTAGACGGAGCATATAACAAGATACAATGATGTCCTCGACAATGTATGACTTCAAGCATGATAATTTGGTAGAGAACTTCATAAATAGATTGTCTCCAACTAAAAACAAATCAACGTGATGATAATGCGTACACGTGTGGTGAATTTCTTTAAAGCTTGTAGTGGTTCTGGCCCCGATGCATTAAGAAATTAATAAAAGTAAACGAACATCCCAAAAATGCACTTCTCACGTATATTGTGGTATTTTTGACTTATTGTGTCAGCGTCACGCTGTCATGTTCACCTAGCATACATTTGTGAAAAACAAAAAAGGAGTAAAGGCATTCATTTCTGCTCATGCGTGAGGAGAGCGGAGAAGGACTGCGTGAATGCAATTCTGCCGCATTCTGAAACAGTCTCTCCGAACCCTCTCCTTTTATTCGGTTCAGAGTAGTTTACATGAAGGTACATGAAGGCCCTAAAAGGGCAAAAGAGAAGCTGGGCGGAGAAATGCAGCGGGGACCCAGTGTATTTCTTCATCTGTGTGTGTGCATGCGTAGGTGGAAGATCAGTACATGGATGGCACAGCATTTCATGGAGCAAGACGTTCTGCACGATATTTTTCGTCACAAGTAAAGTGACATCTGTCTGTGGTTTGAGCTCGGAAAAACTTGCCGCAGCAACCTTCTCAAAGCAAAGCATTTCTTCATTGTAAGCAATTATATTGACTGCGGCAAATGTCAAATCACTATATTTACAATTATTCCAACACACACCAAATCACAATGTTAAGTTCAACTTTGAAAGGTCTTACAACATGGTTGGTGTGTTGTGACACAAGAATACACCCACATTTTTGCTGTCTTTTATAATTAAAGCTATGTGTTTATCTGTTACCTAGAACTGAGGGTTAGTGGGGTAGGCTTTTAGCTGTTGCATCTACTAAAGTGTTGCGTTAATCCTCTGCTCGTCATCATGAAAAGGCCAGCCCAAAAAGCCCAAACCGCCACATAAATGCTCATTCAGGATGAGGTAAACACTCTGATATTAACTGACAGGTTAATAACTTTGACTAGGGATCTCTTTTAAAGCATCAAGAATGCAATAAAGACTTCACATTTTGCATCAAATATCAAATGGTTGTTGAAACTAAATGGTGCAAAAAGTAAAAGCTACATTTATCACGACAGCTACAATCTTGTTAATATCGATCAAAGACAGCATTTCATGTCGGTTCATAAAGCATAACCTAATCAAAAACACAAATAGTCAGCCATGAATTTAATTCGTCATCAAATTAAGAGAAATTTTAAAGGCTTAAGAACAGGCCACTGCTACTCGAATTTCTTTATACTTCCAAGTGTTATTGTTTTTCTGTTCTGTTTTTTAAGTTTTTGTCCTTCATCTGTGAATGGAAAAGCAATAATGTTGTTAAAGTGAATTATATTTTTCTTGGGGGTGGAGGGGTTGCTTTTAATTACTTTAATCTCCAACAGGTCTGAATAAGTATTTTTGTGTTTATTGTCATGGTTTGTTGGATTTTGGGTTGTGGGTTTATTTTGAGGGGTTCTGTTCCTTTCTGTTTTCATATGCGCTCCTGCTCCTCTCGCGTCTCCCTGCGTTAGTTCTGATTTAGTCCACCTGTCCGCGTTACCTGCCCCTCGTGTCCTCCAATCCGCTCCCCTTGCCTATTGTTCCTGCCCAGCTGCCGTGCGTTTCTGATTAGTTTGTGAATGTATTTAAACCTAGTTTCTGTTACAGCCCTTGTCGGATCATTGTCTTGTCTTGTGTCATGTCATATCGTATCGGTCGCGTTTTCGTAGTCCCGTCTCGCCCTTCGTCCCTCAGCTCTGTTTTTTCCTGCCAGCCTGCCCGTAGTGTTTGTTTTCTGTTTTTCCAGCCTGCCTGCACCCTTAGTTTTTGCCGTCCTGTTTTTCCCGCTTTCGTTCCCGTTTGTTGTTAATAAATATGGATATCATGAAGGCCCTGTCTCGACGTCCCCCTGCTTTTGGGTCCTCCTCCTCTGCTATCACGCCGGCCTTCACACCCGCCGCGCACCCCCGTGACAGTTTATTGTCAATTTTCATAAAGCATAACCTAATTAAGAACACAAATAGTCAGCTATGAATTTAATTCTTCAAAAATTAAAAGAAACTTTAAAGGTTTAAGAACAGGCCACTGCTCCTCAAATTTCTTTATACTTCCCAATTTTATTGTTTTTCTGTTCTGTTTTTGGAATTTTTGTCCTTCATCTGTAAATGGAAAAGCGATATTGTTAAGGTGAATTATATTTTTCTTGGGGGGGGTTGCTTTTAATTACTTTAATCTCCAACAGGTCTGAATAAGTATTTTTGTGTTTATTGTCAATTGTCAATTTTCATAAAGCATAACCTAATTAAGAACACATAGTCAGCCATGAATTTAATTCTTCATAAAATTAAAAAAAACTTTGAAGGCTTAACAGACTACTGCTACTCGAATTTCTTTATACTTCCCAGTTTTATTGTTTTTTTGTTTTGCTTTTGGAATTTTTGTCCTTCATCTGTAAATGGAAAAGCCATAATGTTGTTAAGGTGAATTATATTTTTCTTGGGGGGGGGTTGCTTTTAATTACTTTAATCTTCAACAGGTCTGAATAAGTATGTTTGTGTTTATTGTCAATTTTCATAAAGCATAACCTAATTAAGAACACAAATAGTCAGTTATGAATTTAATTCTTCATAAAATTAAAAGAAACTTAAAGGCTTAAGAACAGGCCACTGCTACTCAAATGTCTTTATACTTCCCAATTTTATTGTTTTTCTGTTCTGTTTTTGGAATTTTTGTCCATCTGTACATGGAAAAGCAATAATGTTAAAGTGAATTATATTTTTCTTGGGGGTGGAGGGGTTGCTATTTTTTTTTTACTTTAATCTCAGGTCTGAATAAGTATTTTAGTGTTTATCGTCAATTTTCTACCAGACAACGGACAGTAAAGTTATAAGCGGTGGTAGCATTGGGACCTGTTTTCATTTTGCTGTCTTTGTTCGTGAGTTGTATTTTCCAGTGTCGTCTCACCATGAACAAAGGGGGGAGAGAGAGAGAGAAAACATAGCCTGTGGGAGCTACAGAAAATAGCTCAACTGCTGTAGCTAGAGAGGTTATTATGATTATCACAGATAATTGTTATCACTATTGCATAATGATCAATAAACATGGAGTAAAGTCCAAAATGTCTTCTACTTACTGGAGGAGCCAAGAGGGGAGCCGGGAACAACTGCTCCTCTGCCCTGCAGCTCTGACTCCCTAAACTTGATCAGGTCTGCCCACGCACTCACGAATGTCTGAATGTGATTTCTTTAAAAAAGTCGGGGACATAGGGGGCAGGGGGCTGCTTTTAACACTTGATTTGCTTTCTTTAGCAGGATTTCACATTCTTTTTCTGTTACAGAAGTGCCAAACCAAAGAAACCTTGAAAAGTATTTCCCTTTGCGTTCAAAGTTAAAAATATGTTGAGAAGGTATTTGTCCTCTTCCTGTCCTGAGACTTTTGTTTTGCTTCATTGCAAGTTAAAAAATATTTCAATATATAACAACAAATCTGGCCTTACAGCTCAGGATCATGGCGATAAATCTTGCTTGGCATGGACTGTGTCAAACCTATCTGCGTCTCAATCACATTTCTAGAAAAAAATTAACTGCGAATACCCGTGTGAACTTGTCTTTCATCGTGATCTCCACCAGATATGTTAAATGTCTGCTCCCAAATTGAAATCAGCCAACTTTATCCCTCCCCCAAAAGAGAAAGCACTTAGTCGAGGAACACTCAGCCAACAGTAGACTGGCCCCACTGTTGGCACCTGGCAGCGTCACTTCTTGCAAGACCGACAGACATTCACTAGCCTAAATATCCCGGACACCCTGAGAGGACTTGGACTGAGAAAGGCTACTCCCCTGACAGAAGAGACACTGGGAGAAGAAGCTATGCTCTGACTTGCTCAGACTCAAAAGAAAGCTGAAATGATTTTCGGTTTTACCCCCTGAATCATCCATGTATCAGTTATTCAAAGATAGTTGATGTCTCCTAAGATATTTATTTCATCATTTATTTTGTAGGATGGCGCAATGGAAGACTGGTTAGCACATCTGCCTCACGGTTCAGATGTCCCTAGGTCAAGCCCAGCTAGCCCTGGCCTTCCTGTGTGGACCTTGCATGTTCTCCCCATGCTTGTGCGGGTCTTCTGCGGGCACTCTGGTCTCCTCCCACATTTCAAAAACATGTATGGTAGGTGTGTTGGACATGCCGCATTGCCCTCAGGTGTGGTATTGAGTGTGAAGGGTTTTTTGTAGAGACAAACCACACAAAGTGTTGCCTGGCAGTTCAGTTCAGGGTATCCCCTGCCTATTGCCTGAGGGTGGCTGGGATAGGCACTAGCAGATAAGCGGCTAAAGAAAATGCATGGATGGATTTATTTTTTATTGAAGCCCCAGCCATCGTTAGTGTCATTTAAAACATGAAATGTGGTTATTGAAAAACCAGCATTTTATGAGTGGCAATCCGCGCGTCAAGTGACAATAAAGCACAAAATAAAATCTTTAACTGGCTGCCTATTCACAATATTTTGCCGATTGGCAAACCATTCTGAAGCCCCAACCCCGCCAATATAAGTTACGCTATGGAGTCAGCTGTGTAAGGGTTGGGATGAGAAGCAAAGAGTTTCTATGGCAAGACCAAACATGAGAGCCCAAATTCAACTTTTTGGAACTCTTACCCATGTTTGAGTGTTGTTGTTTTTTTTTTTCCCCGTTTCAAAAACGAAAAATATCAGTGCTTATCTTTGCCAAGTAAGTTGAAGTAAGTTTATTGTCCCTTGTTCTCTTTTTAGTCTAATAATGAATCATCACCAATAGACAAGACATATCGTAAGAGTGTGTTTAGCGAACATATTTTGGGGGGATTGTTCACAGTACCACACAGTCCTCAGCTGTCCACAGTCCCACATAGTAAATCACTCGCAATGAGATGTCTGGTTAAAACAGCATCAATCAAGCGAGTTGGCCAAACTTTTTTTTTTTTTTTTTTTTTATGGCGCTGTCAGTACCAGTCCTGCCCGATGAGAGAAAGCAGCCGATCCTCACTTTGTTGCATTGCGAATTGAGTAGCACCCCGTACCACTCATGCAGACTAGACACCCGGCCACATTCTTGCAGTCAGTGGTGCACAAGGACGATATCATGAAAGGCCGAGGAAGCCACATGGCGAGAGGCATGGTTTTAAGGGAGCCAGGCGACTTACTTCTGTGTTCGAAATACAGCCAGCATAGGCTATAGATGACTAACTCGTTGTAACAGAATGTGCATTACTTTAAATGACGTGTCCTTAAACAATGTATACAGTATGTTTTTGAAAGTCACCTCTCTTATCTCATCGGGTGCTATCATTCACTAACGGGAGGTGGATGATAGTGAAAGCATCCAGGATGTCCTTCCACGAAGAATTCAAAATGTAGCAAAATCTGCATGACGGGTCCTGTGAAACTGCGCTTGCTAAGAAGGCATTTATGTATATTAACCCTGCAAAGTAGCCTCTTTAAATTCATGAGAATCAGCAAGTTTATTATCCCCGTTCACTGCTCAGCCGCCATACACCAATAATCCCAACCAACCCTACACAGCTACTTCAGGTTCCTGTTCTCGTCAGTAAATGGAAAAGTTACCCACTTCTCAACCAACTTTGTCTTTATTAACCTGTATGGATAATGTGCCTGTGCAAAAACATGGTATGTTGTCTTTTCAGGGATATTCCGTGGATTTCACCCTCTGCATCTATCTATTTGCCCCTCAAGAGTGTGGTTTTAGCGATCCTTGTGGGTGTGCTGCTACGCTGATAATTACAAATTGTCACAAAGGTTAAACTTGTTTGTGGACATGAAATAATGAGCTACAGCAAAAGCAGAACAATGAACACAAATACTGCCCTGTATTCAGCAATGACAACAACAGCTTTGCCTCAGGCTTCTTCTCTCTACTAATTATTATTGTGCGACATGTGTAAGATGTGGGCTTGCAATAATGATGCTGTTTGTTGGTCAGTCTATTACATATCAAAAATTGTTTAACAGTTGAATCCTTTGTCGGTCTCCTGACTGGTTATTACGTTAGGTATTGCTAAATGGTGTCTTCCATGATAAGGGCAACGGCGCAAATAAGTCAATGCACCCACCCTTATCCCATCTGTTTTGCTTGGTGCCAGTGTGTGCCCATGTAGTAAACTTTGCACCCCCGGCCTTGTAACTTGGGTTGACAAGATGTTGTTCTGATTGTGGTTTGTCAAAATTTGTAAGTAATAAGATGTTTCCACATACCCCCTGTGCTGTAGTTATTGTTGTTTTGTGCATTGAATGAGCATTCCCAAAATGTTTGAGTCCTACTGTGTGAGGGATCATATAACGCACCTACAGTCAACTGCAACAATGTGTACAATACTGGCACTTGTTTTATTATCCATGCAAAACACCGATGCGAGCACTTTTTTTTCAACTTTTGTTTTCTAATGAATCTTGTGAAATAAAAATTAAAATAAAAAAAACTGAAAATCAATTGGCACAACCCCTGAAAGTAGAAATGGCTACAGTTTGACATTTCCCAAGTTTCTTAGACATGGAAGCAGGCGGGATTTCTGGGTCAGATATGCAGCAAACATGAATGTAAAAGTAAAAAATTGCAATTCCTATTTTATCATATCAATCACTATGGCATCCATGGGATTGGCATAAACATGGACAAAAAATTTGGCTTCCTGATTCCCTTTTATGTTTAAGTTTTGACAGTATCACGTATAGTGTTAAGTTTTAAATGCTGATGTGGGTTTATTGATATCTAAACGCCCCGGAAAAAAGCCTGTGCTTCTGAGAGGTAGATATTCGAGCCGGACACCACTGAAGGCTTGAGTGTGAAACAACGGACCGCCGCTGGTATGTATGTAAGTATGTATACCCATTTGTCCAGCTATGGAAAGTCTTTATGTTTTGTGTGCTCGAATAAGTATGCTCGAAGAAAGGTTCAGGTGACCTTCTGGAAGCAAATGTTGATGTCAGCATTTATTCTGTCACAGCACATTGAGCTGTGCTATACAAAAACACACACTCGCTCCCTCTTTCTCTCCCTCCTTTCTCTCTCTTTTTCTCTCACCCCATCTCTTTCTCTCTGACACACACAGATACTGCACACACACACGCACGCACACACACGCACACACACACAGACTATTTACAGTTAGCTATCAAGCCACTCCAAGTCCTTCCCCCTTAAAAGATTTCCTTTGGACCCCATAGTAAAAAAGCAGTTCTTCGTCCACTGTAATGTCCCTCATCACCTTGAACAGGATACAGTAGCGTTCCTCGCCGTCAACCGTGAGCAGACATTGGCACGGCGTAAGGTTGGCATGCTTCCTGGAATGGTTGATGAGGCGCCCGTACGTTTGTTGTCCTGGGTGACATGGACAAGGGAATGTCTGAGCATCAATGCAGATAGGCTTGCCGTCTCCTTCGAAAAAAAACAAGTATGCGGGTTGAATGTTGGGGTCCTCCATCATCCGCAGTCCTTCCTCATTTGTAATTATGGGCCGTGGTAGTCGCAGACCACATCGCCTTTAAAAAAGGGCTTCGATGCGACCACACCTGTAGACAAGAGGGGAACTCCACTATGAGATCTAGCCAAATAATGCTGCTCTCGAAGAGAGGGGCAAGGTGAAAAAAAAAAAAAAAAGAAAAAGCCATCTTACCCAGATGTTTGTCCCCAAGGGAGTCCTTGATGACGAGACCCTTCCAGCGCTGACCCGAAACCAATGCTGCAATCTGCGAGTCGGTCTCTACCATCAGCCTGGAGGGCGGCTTCCATCCGTTGTGAATTGATTCTGCGTCCGGATGGTTAGATGTCCAGCCCGCCCTTCTGATCTGCCTTGCCACCTGCTCCAGGGTCGGCCTCTTCTGACAAAATTGGGCTGGAAAGAAACATGAACTTTAAGCTGTTTGCCCCAACAACATAGAAAGATAATAGCATTGCTTCCACGTCCAATGCCATACTTACACAGGATGTAGTCCCGTCGTTGGCATCTTTGACAAGCTCGCCACTTGTCGTAGAACACCCTTTCTTTGGAGAAGCCAGCCCTGACCATGTCCCACTTTCCTGGCGCCTTCCCATCAATGGTCACGGGGAAGCAGCGGATGAAGCGGGCTAATTCAGCTCCCTGTGCAGACGTCCCCGCTTCCTGTGCAGATGTCACCGCTTCCACGGAGGGTGGCCTGTTTTGCGGCAAGTCACTGTAAAGCAAAGAGGTGATGTGCTCTAAAACGTTGGTCGTGCAGTGCTCTCGCCATGGCGCTGGTCTGGAAAACTCACCCCGCCAGCCGGTCTAGCCAAATGGCCGTCTGGACCACAGACGCGGGACCCTGCATCCTTTGCCGTCCACCGACTGTAGTATGGTAGGCCAAATATTGCCTGACCTACTTCAGCTGACTCTGGGACAAGGCAATGGCCGCCTCATTCTCGACAGCCCGGCGCAGCTCCTGGCTAGTCGAAACCTTGACTTTGTGGCTGGGGAAGAAAAGGTGACGGCAATGTTAACGCCGATACGGGCTTGTTTGCGACAATGCTCGGATCCACAAATTCATGTACTCACTATTCGTGCAGCCGGGCGAGGTCAGTTGCCACGCAGCTGACGGGTTTCCCGCTGGCCGTGACGAAGAACCGGTCATTTTCGTTCGAGGCGCTCGCGGCCACACATTGGGGCCTGATCCATTGGTAGTACCGCTGCAGCCACTGTGTAAACACAATGTTCATTACCTGAGTGTCAAACAATTAACGGCAGCAGTTGCTGTACCCATGTCCGTTTGCCTGGACCCCGCTTGCAAATGAGGTTGAAAGAACAAAAGTCTTACATCATCTTCCTCAAGAGTGAGCGCAAAGGTGGCCGTTGCAAGGTTGGAGTCTTGTGTTCGCTGACCCCAACAAGGACCCTTCCACACGCAGGTTGGCGATTGACCCCACTCATTTGCCTGAGAGAAAAATGGAGTCAAACATGCCCACCAAAGCAATGGTATTTAAAAAAAAAAAAGAAAAATCACGTCAGCTCACTCACCATCATTCCTTCCACTGCGCCTGGGCACTGGAAATGCCTCAGCACCAGCACGGCTTCGCAGTAGTATCGGTACATAGTTCTGTCTTCCTCGCTCAGGGCCACATCTTTTTGTAACTGTCTGTACGTGGCAAGGAACGCCTCCTTGGCCACGCACAGGATCGCCTGGCACTCCCGCACTGTCTTGGAGCCCCGCGTCACGTTGTTGTATGTGAGGAACAAGCCAGGGATTAATGATTTGCGAATTAATGATAATTAATGCCCCCCCCCCCCCCCCACACACACACACACACACACTTAAGAGGAGCAAGGTAAGTGGGGTTCAGAGAAATGTATGACAGTGTGATGGAAGGCAGAGAGGACACATCTAATATCAGCGGATTCATGGAAGAGGACATGAGCACATGAGATGAGGTACTGTAAGTTCACATGAACACACACACACACAAAGAATTTTAGTAAGGCCTAAAAGGCAGTAGTGTACCATTAGGACCTCTGGCATCTTTTCTGAAGGGCTAATCCTAAAAACACAGACCTTCATTTAAAACAAGGTATAAAGTTGTAAAATATCGTATACATTTGTTTTAAACAGTCATTGTCTTAATGTAATAGTTTGAGTTTAGGCTGCGTAGCTTGCAGTCGTTTAAATTTGTTCAGTATTTTAAGTCACTCGAAACATTTATTTATTTTTGTCATTAAATTTTGGGGACAGAATAAAAAAAATGCTCTGGGGACAGAATAAAAAAATGCTCTGGGGGCAGAATAAAAATGTCTAAGAACCACAGGTGGACATCTTATATTTTTTTTCACTGTTGCACCATCCCACTTTCGTCATTGTGGGTTCAAATCCCCCCCCCCCCCCAAAAAAAAGTCAGTGCAGCAACTCAACATGGAAACAGTTGGCTTGCTTCTGTCAGCAACAGTGGGTCAGTCAGTCTGACAAACATCTGTCAGAATGTGTATTTTTTTTAAGTCATATTGAAAACATACCAAAACCAAGCTTCTCCTTATCTTTCTTCTGTCTTCCTCTTTTTTGGGTAAAGTGGCCTCATCCTCTTCATGGCTGGCTTGCACGAATGAGTCATGCCATTAAAGTGGCGAGAAATGTATACAGTACAACAGTAGAACACAAATGTATCCGCAAATGGCTGGGTTGACTAGACATGCCTCCTATTAACACAAATACAATACACATGCAAATGTCATTTTAACATCTCTTGACTCTTATAGTAGTCCTTTTTTGGGGTCATGATACGACTCATCGCCCCATTATTTATGGGGTATACATATCACTCAACAACTATTTATCATTATTATTTATTTCTGTAAAATATGATGAGCCTTGGCCCAAAAAAGGTTGGTAAATACCAAGCTCAGTGACTATTCAACAATAAATATTGATCTTAAATGTTCCTTCTCTCAAACCACTTAGGAATAAATGGCATCATTTGGATCGAGTATGAGGACCCAAGACATGCCTGTTGTCCTCTTTGGTAGCTACTGAAGCAAAGAAAAACCTCTCAGCTTTGACATAAACAGAGCAAAAGACAGCACAAAAGCACAATGTTAAATCCTTGACTGCAGATTCCCCACACACGCCCTTATTATTTACCGTGTTGGTTCCAGGGGCTGTTTTACAGTCAGCGCACAGGTGGCTTATGGCCTGACGAAGCAAAGCATCTGTTTGACCCGTGGCCTCATATGAATCTGACATCATGTTACATCAGACTGAATTGCTTTCAATTTCAGCCATAAACATTCACCTGGATTCCTACTAGCAAACAAATCAATGTGGATGGATTAAAACAAAACACTGTGATGGGACCGCAGAAGAAAAACGAACACACTAAGAAATACCTCCTGTATGGTCGTCAGATTGCTCCAAAACAGCACAACTGAGTGAAACCATGCATCTTTATAAAAGATGTTGAATCTGTTTTATTGTGTATTTTCAGAATCTAACCTTCTAACTTCTGGTCACAATAATTCCATACAATGTTGTCAGAGGGGCCGCCAAAAATCTGTTTTGGAATGAATCAGAAGTATGTATTAGTAACTCTCAGGGCAAAATGCTACACATGTTAATAATGCCAGATGCTCTCTCTTTTTTTTTTTAAACTGTACACTACACCAACCAAATAAATTGCCTCACAAAAATGCAAGAACTTTGAAATTAAAATTTACTAATGTAGGAAATTTTAGCAACTTGGAGTAGGGGGTTTGGCGGGTAAAGCCCTTGAGTAAAGACAGTGTTCTTTGATAGTTTCTATGTAATGCTAAAATAATGGATCCAGTTCACATTGAGAACAGTTACCTGGTTGTTTCGTGTGTTTATCCGATCACCCTGGACAAACAATAGCGCTAAAAGGACTTGTGAGTTTTATCAATGTCAAAACAGTATTATTTCAACTCAAGATGGTGCTTTGATAACCAATATAGGTAATCAGAAGATACATCAGAAGACATTTATGATTTGTAGAAAGTGTAGGACTGCACCTTCTCAACCTTCTGTGGTGGGCCATTTAAAGCCCAGCTAGTTCAGTGATTTTCCAGGCGTTAATAAATCTGGTATCCAGACAATAAGAAATGTGGCCTGAGACATGGCGCTCTGTGTACATTAACAGGCATTGTAATGCTGTGCAGTAATTATGAAGCATTTATTTCTTGGTGGCATTAGCCTCCTCTGAGTAAAAAAGAGATGCAACACACACACACACACACACACACACGCACGTTCCCACGCACACAAAGGACAGATTCTTCAAATACTTTTGCAGTGACACTTTTGTATGAGCAAAATCCTACTCTGATGTTGCTTTCATTTTTGTTTTGCAATGTGTTTCATATGGAGTACTTACAGACATACATTTTTTCATTGCCGCTTGTCCTCATTAGGGTCGCTATCCCAGCCTACAGTATATATTCAAGAATAACTTTTTGAAAATCAAAGTTGTTACAGGTACTTATTACTTTTGTTAATTGTTTTTGAAATACTGCTATTTGATGAAACTGATGGTCTGAGCATTTTATTACTCTTTTTGGTGATTGAGTGAAAACCAGATTAATAGCAGCGCTATCTGCAACAAGTTCTTACATCTACATTCAGCACAATAGCCCCAAGTAAAAGTAACGTGACAGGCATTTTGAGTCGGTCGTATTTTGTGGCACTTTTCAGTAAATTGTCAAAAGAAAGCAAAAGAAGGCAGGGAAAATTAGATAAAAGCATTGGTGAAATTCTGAATCGCTTTCAGCTTTTCTCATTTCCTTCTACTGTGTTTTTTTTCCCCTCAGAGCACAAGATTCTGCAAACAACTGCTGCCAACAAACAAAGCAAACACATTACACAGTCAGACCTCATTGTAAAATTGTGATGAAGGATGATGATTCATCCTGGAACCACAGTAAGAAATATACTTGGTCACTGAAAATGCCGCTATTGTAAAGAAAAGAAACATTTAGGTTTTGTTCTATTATATCTAAACAATGACATGCACAAAATAGTCAAATGAATTCCTGTCTTAGAGATTTTCTTGTGAGAGATGGTGGTGGCATAGTTTGGTCATTTAGCCCAGTGGTTCTCAAAGTGGGGTCCGTGGCATTGTTATGAATCGTGGGTCATATGAAGTTTTTGTATGTGTTCTGCTGTGTGTGCGTGTGTGTGTGAGTGCCTTTTGGTTGGAGTGTGTCAATTTTGTGCAGGTGGTGTCATCCCATTGGCTGGCTCTCCTGATTTGCCGCCCTATTTAAACAGCCCACGGACCAAACTCTGTCTGTCTCCGCTCATCCCACTGCCAGAAAATGCCTTCAGGAACTGTTAGAAATAGTGTTAGCTGTGCTTGTTAGCTGTGCTTGTTAGTTGTGTTTGTTAGCTGTGTTTGTAAGAATCTGTAGATCCAGCAGTAGTAGGAGGGAGACGCCGTTTTGGTTTAACCCTTTTTCTCCTGTTTTTGCATTAGGTAGATAGTGAGCCAATTCGTTCGTTTCCTTTTTGTTTGGCTAGTTAGTTAGGGATTCAGAAGATCTTTTGTTTATTTTTTTTTTTGCTCTCCCTCCAAAGACAATAAAAGCTGCTGTTTTTTGTTCAACACGTTTAGTTTCACGGGCCTTTTCTGGTGGTGAGGGTATGGACGGGGCAGCACACACATGTTATATCCCAGTTCCCCTAGGCTGGGTGTAACAGGCATGAAGGGAAATAATTTGGTTTTTAATCAAGTATATACACTTGCGTTAATTTGATTTTATATTAAATTGTGAATGTGACCATGACTCTTAAATAAAGCAATCATGTCAACTACTTTAATATTTTTTAAAAAGTAAACATTTTGAAATTTGCCAAATAGACCCATGTCATCATCATGGAGCTTCATTAGTCACTAATTATTTGACAGCAACCTGTTGGAATTTATGATCGGGAAGCGTGCAATATTTAATAATTAATTTTGTTGACTGCATTATGGCTGAAATGTAACAAGTACACTTGTCAAATTGTTGTCAAATTGAATATCTTGAATGAGTTTTTGTTTTGTTCACACAAAAGGATGTCTCATTTTTGAAAAGCCAACAGTCATCAAAAAGATCATCAACTAGTAGTCGTTACAATCTTAACTGCAAGACGTTCTCTAATCATTTCCTCACTGATTATCATTCAGAGGGATTGTCACATGCTGTTGTTCTATATACGAATAAAATCCAGCTCCTGATCGTTCATCGTTGTGTGCCCTGTTATCAGATGGCTACC
Source organism: Hippichthys cyanospilos (assembly GCF_059441005.1). Lineage (NCBI taxonomy): Eukaryota > Metazoa > Chordata > Actinopteri > Syngnathiformes > Syngnathidae > Hippichthys > Hippichthys cyanospilos. Next base: position 19,618,925 of record NC_142370.1, read on the forward strand.
AATTCAAGGTGTACCTCGCCTATAGCCCAAAGACAACTGGAAGAGGCACCAGCAAGCCCACGACCCTCAGACGGACGGATGGATGGATGGATGGAACCATGATCCTTGGTTTGGGGGGGACACTGACTTCCCCGGTTACGTCACAAGCACACAACAGTGTGTGCGCCAGCTTGAACACGCTATTTGACTTCATTCTTGCTAAATGGACCACTATCATCAGGTTTCAGGGTTAATGTGAAGAGTGAGCTAATCCACTGGCCACTCAATACCTCTTAACAGCGCATGAAATCCCTTTTGTTAGTAAACCCGGTGCACGGGGCCATATCTGAAATTGATCACTGTTCACGCTGCTTTCCTCGTGTCATGCGGTTGTGGTTGGAGAAGCATCGACAGGTATCTAGCTGAAAGTGTAAAAGGAGAATAGGAGATGAGCCGATAGAAGTAGGCAAGGCGATTAAATACAAACACTGGGGACAGTGTGGAAAGCTTTTTGGACAGTGCTTGATATAAAGTAATACTTTCTCTACAAAATAGCAGTGGACAAATTAAATGATGTGATTTTACCTTGAAAGTAGACAATGAAATAACTCGGGAAGCTTAAAAAATAGACTTGAAACCATCAGGATTTTTGGGGCCAGTCACAATCAGCTTCAAAATAAACAATCAAGTTTAAAACTAAACAATGGCCAATCGAATCAGAACACTAACCTATTTTCTGCATGTACTTGTATGCTGTAAAAATATGTATATAATATTTATAGAATAACATTTTTTTGTTATGGTTTGATCATCTTTGCTGTGCCCAAAACTTACAGACATGCACAAGTAAAAACATCAGTGACCACTAGAAGCCATTCAAAATCTTCCCAGTTGGGTCAAGTAAAACAAAAACTTGAGAATGTTTTTATTCTTTCCTTCATTAAACTACTTTTAAAGCAAAAAATAGGTACTTCAGATAAGGAACAGATTCTTTCACAAACATTCCTAAAAATCTAAAATAAAATCAATTATGTCAAAACATTCATTCGCCATATAATTTGTGGAGTCAATCAATGACATCATTGCTCACTTGGCAAATTATGGCATTACAGCAGATCAACAATTTTGCATAAAATGCAAAATATTGCCTCTTCACAATCAAGTCCATCAGATCAGCTCAATAATCCCTGTCATTATGATGTTATTGTTATGTGTGTAGGATGTGATTGCACACTTTTTCTGTATAGACTGTGTTTAATGGGTACATCTCCTCCACAGGGAGCTACGTGCATGCCAGATTACTATACTGAATAACCCCTCAGTTATTGCGGTTATTTTCGCTTTTAGCTGGTTAGTTTTGGACCTTGGCCTTCACTGAGCACCCAACCTCTCAATTTGTGAATACTTGACTCAATAGCAAAAAAAAAACACACAAATAAAACGCTGCAGCCAAAAAAAAAAGAAAAAATGTCAGCCTGCACACTGAGCTTGTCGTCAGTCGGTGCTAGGCGCATCGAGACGGGCAACGATTCACATTCACGTCTGTCACTGACTTGACTACGCTATCAATGGCTGCTTGACGACGTTCAACTCCGAATCTTTGCACAAAATTGTAACGGTTCATAATCTGATAATACAAATTTAGAAATTGAAATCAATCTCAGCTACCAATGCTGCATCAATAATCTACCTCAACTCAATGACCATGAAGCGGATGCCTTCCAATTACAAAAACAGTTTGTATGGGCCGCCACAGCGTTTGCTCGGTTGCGACCGAATCCTTCGTCAGAGGATGCAGCTGGTAGTTTCTTCTTATTTTGTGTCACTGTGTGGTTTTGTGTGCGTGTACTCCACTCAAGAGATTGTGTTTGCAACAGACGTTTTTATGGTTTTAAAGCTGGGAGATACGAAAGAAAAGAAACAGACATATCCTGACTTTTAGGCCAAGGCACACACGCACGCACGCACTCCCCATCATTAGAGCTTGTAAGATTTGCTCACATCTTTAAAACCCCAGGCGCCCAATTTATGTCATGGGCTTAGTATAGGAAAAAACATCTCAGAGCCTGAATCTATCATCTTTATAATCATCAGCCACTATAAAACTTCTTCGGAGCCATAGAAAGCGTATTATCATACAGTAGATGTTGGGTTGCCAGTTGTGCAAAGAAAAGCTTTTTTTTCTGTTTAAATACACATTTATGGAAAATTATTTGACATGAGATAATCATTAGCTCTTTGGAAGATACCTCTCCGTCATTGGATTTTATGGCGCGAAAATATGGACATTATGGAAAAATAGAATTCAGCGGCAACCTGCACTGGAATGAAAGCGGGAGAATTCTGCAAACAGTCTCTGAGCTTGGTTGGCGTTTTATTTTGTAGATAAGTACAAATCGTAATGTAAAGTTATATAAAGGGACCAGAGTACATTAAAGCGGATTTTAGTCCACCGCCTCTGTCTTCTACAAAGGTTACATTTCTCAACTTGGCTTGGTACAATTTAGAACTCCAACTTGCAAGGATTATTTCTCTTTCAGTGGAACAGTAAATGTATTCACATATCAGTCAATAGTACCCCCTCATTATAACTTAATAGTATCCCCCGCCACCTCAAAGAAAAGAGCATTTGAAAAAAGCATTCCCCCAAAATGTTATGTTTTTGTTGTTTTGTTTTTTTTACTAGACCTATCGTACATATGTGTACCCTAACGCAAAAACATTCATCATAACACACAAACCAGTTATGCGGGCATGTTATGGAATGAAATTGATCTTGTTTTCCTTTATTTGACAAAAAAAAAATGGAAAAACACGCTTTCACTCAGAAAGAAAGGCAGGTTTATATTGACTGTGCCATGAGCTGCGAGAGAAATCTGTTGCATTATTAACCGACATATAAATTCAATCATTTTTGTATTCCGATTACCAAAAGTCAGAAATGTATTTAATTGCAAAAAAAGAGGTTTCAGAGGAAGCCAAAGCCATTAATCTTTTGAGTTGGCACCGTGTACTGAAGCATCTGTAATTGTTTCACTTTCCTATATCCTATCTACTGATATTAAAAGAAAGTTTTGGGAAATAGTTCAGAGTCTGTTGTTTTTCCTCCACTATTAATTAAAAAAAAGGGCAGTTCGGGCTTTGTATTTTGTGTTCATCATCCATGTGTTTTGCCTTTGCAAGATTTTGAATGACTGACAGTTGGCAACTTGACATCAAAACTGTACGGGCCAATGTGCAGCAAATCTCCATGTATGCGTCTCCTCTCTCGTCTGCAATCTGACACTTTTCCGACGGGGATCAAGAGGCTTCAGCGCCCCTCCACCTGCCCCGCCATCTCCCGCCCCCCATCACCGTGAGCAAATCTGTAAATCACTCCTACGCTTCCCACCATCCGTCTAGTTATCTGCGGCTGCCTCCAAGCTAAATACGGGCTGAGAAGCTGTGTAGCTCGGCGACACATGACAAGTTCTTCAAGCTCTGATCCGTATTCTGTAAAGAATCATCATTAGCGGGAGAAAGCATAGCTGTGTGACTTGGGTTCACATTGCTTCATTGTCGCCCTTCTTCTGAGGAGCGGAAGGCAAAGCAAGTGCGGGATGCCTTTCCCCCCATTACTCTCTCGCTCGTGCTTTCTAATAGTTTTTATTTCCTTTTTTAATGAGCTGACCTTAACGAGCACTGACAGCATGTCTGGCGTCTGGGCCTTCCCGTCACTGTCACCAAGGTGACCTCCTCCCATGTGACAGGGTGGCATCTAAACGAGGATGTGAGAGGCTTCTGAGCTATGTTTAACTAGCAGAGCCCCTTCGGAGACAGCTCCACTTCACGTTTTGTTTTGTTTTTTTCGTGACAGTCGATTATGGTGAGATTTTGGGGTACGAGATAAAAAGCCATTTTGACAAGCTGTCGGTTTGTCTGGTTGTAAGTTGAATAGGTGCTATCGAGAGGGAGTGGGGTGGGTGGGCAAGTTGCGTAGCTCCTGTGATGTTGCAGACAATCGCACAGTTCCAGTGCTTTGTGTCATCTATCATGCTGTTTGTAAAGACTCTGCCACTCGCTGAAAATAAGGAAACGTGCACTGCATGTGCTCCATCTCAACAATGTTTAGATAATTGTACAGTAAATAGGGTACACTCACATGAAACATTTTGCGCTGACCTCCAAAGCGCGCAGCGTCAGGGCTGCAATGAGCTGTTGATAAACTGCCAATCAGTTATTTTGGAATGGCGGGCTAACAAGGCAAGTGAAAGCATTTTGTAAACATTTACATTTATTTTTACTCCTTACTCACAACTGCCAAACAAGGCAAATTCTAGTTAACAATTCATCTCCATCCATCCATCCATCTACCCATCTGTTTCCTTAGCCGCTTATCCGATTTCCGATTAAGGTTGCGAGCATGTTAAACATCCATTCACACTATGCTATGTTCAAACCAAATGTGAGGTGAGCATTCGGCATTGAGAAAGTCACACGCAGAGCTGAATGAAAACAAATTCTTGTACTTAACGAAACGATCTATCTTTTTGGCCTTTGGGTTGACATGATATGGACCGAGAAAGTAACTGAATATTATTTCATGTGCGTTGCTGCACTACCAGTTTGCAATAATATGCAATTTTATTCACCACAGAGGTCACTTGGGTATCAAAAGCTTGGGACAGTATCCCAAGCAAGATGATCAGCTAATCATGTCTGAAGACCTCCATTTCAAACAAACTGGACGGGTCCAAAGATGACTAACTGTGAAAGGGTAACGAGGATGTTTGAACAAATGAGTGGTAGGTAGAAGAGGACGCCCGGGAGTTGAATGGGAGGAGCTAACTTGCGTGTCATATAGCGATGATGACTTTTAGGGCTTTTCGACAAACCAATCTTCAGCTGTGTCAAAAAATGAAGCATTTAAACTTCAAATCATTTTGTTGTCACAACATTAGTTTCAGCAGTTGTGTCTAAGTGCACGCATACACCCACCCAATAACTGCAACAGTATGTTATTCCATATACGTAGAAATGCCTCCAAATGTAATTTCACCATTTCAATAACACACACCATGTGTTTTAATTGGACGGCCGTGATCTACATAACCACTAAAATCAGGGGTGGACTTGTTATCGCATTTTTATCAAATCCACCCAAATTGAAGTAAAAACGGGAGGGGGGTTTGACGTTTACCCGAAGAAATACAGTAATTAGTTTTTTTGTCTTACCTCTTACTACATTCACCACATTATTATTAAGTGAAGCAGAATGGTAGTCTGTTGAACCCATAGTGCTCTCCAAGTCAACACATCTCACAGTCCATGCATCACATCGTTAATTAGTCTCCCAATTACTTGTGAAAGGCTGGAATCCTGGCAGCAGAAAGAGACATGCTGCATTCCGTGAGTTATAAGGGCAACCCGAACAACTCAGTCAGTTTCCATGATTGACAAATCGTTTATTACTCCCCTGCCCTCCCTGCAGATCATCTTCCAGTTAAGAGTTCGCAGGAGAGATGCCTCCATCACCTGGGACACCGCACATCCCCAACATGGACTATTCACTCTCCTCCCATCAGGCCAGAGGTACAGAAGCATAAAATGCAGGACTAGCAGACTCAGAAACTCCTTCTTCCCCTCTGCCATCAGACACCTCAACAGTCACCCAAAGTACAATACAGCTAATAATATCACTGTCATACATCTCACACAGCTGTGACTATCCCCCGACTATGCACCTTACTGCAGACTTTTGTTTTGCACTATTTGTGCTGCTCCTTCATTTGCACACCACTTGTTAAATAGCTCTCCCTGGAGCGGTTCACAGCTGAGTTTATGGCGGCTGGGATGAAGATTCTCCAAATCTGAGAACTTGGTCCTCAGTCGGAAAAGGGTGGAATGCCCTCTCCGGGTTGGGGATGAGGTCCTGTCCCAAGTGGAGAAGTTCAAGTATCTTGGGGTCTTGCTCACGAGTGAGGGTAGGATGGGACGGGAGATCGACAGACGGGACGTTGTACAGGTATGTCGTGGTGAAGAGAGAGCTGAGCCGAAAGGTGAAGCTTTCTGTTTAACGGTACGTTCTACGTTCCTGCTCTCACCTATGGTCACAAGCTGTGGTTTGTGACGGAAAGAATTAGATCCTGGAAACAAGCGGCCAAAGTGAGTTTCCTCCGCAGTGTTTGCGCGCTCTCCTTTAGACTTAGGGTTAGACGCTCGGTCATCCGGGACGATTCTGTGTCGAGCCGCTGCTCCTCCACATTGAGGGGAGCTAGTTGAGGTGGCTCGGGCATCTGGTAAGGATGCCTCCCAGGCACCTCTCTTGGATGGTGTTCCGGGCATGTCCCACTGGGAGGAGTACCTAATCTACAGTGCACACATGCGCTTTGTTTTTATTCACCATGCACTCTTGCACATTAGTGTAGGTATGGACATAACCTACCAACTTACAGTTCATACTTGTGCTTTGCTACTTATGTGTTGTTTATACCTTGTATTTGACTTAACTTGGTACTTAGGGTACTTAGGGTAAATGAGTTAAAAAGTAAGACTATCACTGTACAGAGAAACGTGTTTCTACACAGTGCACATGACAATCTTGAATTATAAACAATGAAGTAGTCATACCCTTGGTGTTCTTTTGAGAGCTTAAAAAATATCACCTACAAACAGCTCTGACAGCTCTGTTCCAGGTTTCTCTGAAAATTGCACAACTTCAATCAAGCTTTTATACAACTGAGATTCAGAAACGATTCAGCCTCGAGGCCACACGCAGAAATCTTAAGTGTCTCTTTTGGCTGTCAAACCTTCAACATTTGACTGTAATCACACTCACGCTTATCCTATGGCAGCTCTCATGTGACGCTGATAAATTACAAAGATTTGCCGTTTTAGTTCAAAGTGCTAGTATTTCATTGATTTCCTTTACTATCTTGTGGCAAAGGGTGGTTAATATTCAATGTTTATATAGCCACAACAAATGAGGTCTGCGAAGATGCAATGCTTCACTAATATATATTCGCTATATTTGTATGAATAAAGGCTAGCAGTCGCGAGCTAAGGCACTATCCATTTGTCGCCAGACGTATTAACACTTGAAATGAGTAAACATATTACCATCATCTCCACAACATAACATACAAAAATCATCCCCAACAAATGCAACAACAATAATTCTACACATAACATCAAGTGACGTACAGGCTGTGCTTGACTCAAGGTTTGAGGACACAGAGCAACAGACGCTTGAGCATTGCTTTTTTGCTAGGTGACAAACAGGAAATGCTCAATGCAATGACATCCGGTTGCCTTTCACTATAAATGTGTTTTTTATAATGAAATGAAACAGCTCTGTAAACAAAGAATCACAAGATGAACAGTGAATGACTCATAAGGAGACAGAACAATTTAATTAATTGAATTTTTTAATATAATGTTTCTGATAGTGTTTTTTGTAGTTGTATTTTGTTGTTGCTGTAGTGCTTGAGAGGTTCCATTTACAGGAGACAAATTCCTTCCTAAAGGTGTGATTTAACCTACTTGGCAAATAAGGCTGACTGATTGTGGTGTATGAATATGCTGTCCAGGAAGGCGTGCACAACCACAGCGACTTTTGTGCTATACAGAACTGCAGTGAGTGTGCTGAAAAATGTCTATAATCATGCAGATAGGAAGAAAAGATTGGCCAAAAGCTTACAATTGTTGGCTAGCTTGTTTCTAATCCTCGATTTGTTTGGGGTTTTTTGTTTTTTGTTTTTTTTTGGTCCCCCTCCATGTTCTCGGCATACCAAGTTCAAGAACAATGGGCTGCTATTTATTATTGTAATTAAAATATTAAATTTCAGCTACCAACTAGTGTGTTAAAATCATCATTTTGTTGGCGCTATTCTCTTCAGCATTATAGTATTGAACTATAAAAGAAAATAAATGAAAGGGACAACATTACTGCTGTCCATTCTTTTATCTGGAAGGTGGCATCAGGCTATGATCTGTGAGCGAGATGTAACTGTTGAGGCACATGCTGAGTGACTCTACGGGCCTGCATTGAGAAACGTGCTGCGTGCTCTGTCCCTGTGCTCGAAACTAGATTGTTTGTCCTTCCCACAAACACAACTATGACAGCCTACTGAGATAATCATCTGCCACTCAAGACAAGTGGTCAAAGTGATGTTACAGGTTTCTTTCCTGATGTAGACCTTTGCCTAGCTTAATTTACAGGTATACTTTAGATCTAAATATGACCTCATTCAATCAGCCGTTATGTTTTAATAATTGCATGCACATCTTAAAGAAATATCACATTGACAAAATGTACAACAAGCATCCGTGCCATTGTAATTAAGACTTCAAAATTAATGACGTTCAACAACTTACAGAGACGTGATGGAGGGAAAAATGGCAGCGGTATTGACATTTTCCCTCAAGAATAATCAAAATGTCGCACAGCTCTGTCAAGGCAGAGGAGTTAAATAAACATTTACGGGTTCATATTGCATAGCAAAAATATATTTTAATTAAAGCATCAAACGTAAGACTCGGCTATGTAAATGCAAGCCATGTATTGGATTTGCCATTCCTCTTCCCAGAGAGGACATTTCATACTAATTGACTTTAAGATTGTGATGGTCTCCCTCAGCTGCATGAAAAAAACAGATTTAGTGAGTCATTTTTATTAATGCTGTCTTTTTATGCACACTAGATTGGCCTTGGGTCAACACCCAAAGGTGAGTGCTGAAAGTGAAAACACCAGCATTTCCCCCAAACCCCTTGGACCATTGTGCAAACAGTCAATCTTTTCATGACTCCACAGCTTTTGTCAAGACTTAGGAAAACTATAAATTTTACCAGCTTGCAATCAATCTTTGAAAGCGTGAAGGGCGCAGCCATGAAACTAAGCGGGGCCTTTGCTGCATCTTCCCCATCTACTTTTTTTTTTTTTTTTTTAAGGATGGCAATGGTACACCCACAACTGCCAGCATGGTCAGCTATTAAACTATACCCACAACCTCTCGGAGGCCTTGCCTAAAAGTCAACGCATCGCATCAACGCAAGGAGGGAAGACAAATAAAGCAAGGCAACAATGACTATTTCAAATAATCTTGTGACAAATACACAGATGATATGCGATAGTTATACAAAGCAGAAAGAAGCAGTGTTTTACACTTTCCAGTGTTGCCCCACTATTTACAGACGAGTGCATTTTTGTTTTTCCTTGGCTAAGTTTTAGTTATGGAAGGGAACAGCTTAACTCCTTCAGTGCCAAGCGTGACAAGCCGCTGCCATCAAATGGTCACACTTAATTACTACAGTGCTCAATAAGCTTAAACTTAAGAGGAGCACTGGCCACGAGCATCATCACTCTATTTATTTAAAAAAAAAAAAAAAAACGTAGGCAAGGTCTGACAACAAGTACAGTATTTTATATGAGGAGAATTCTTGTTGCTTGCAGGGAAAGAGTGAAAAGATGAGAATTCTCGTCCACGGCATTGAGAGATGGACTTTATTTCTGAGGGCAGTATGTTCTAGAGTTTACTATTGAGAGGACAATACTGTTTGTCCAAAATTTGTTCTGCAGAGAGGGATTTTGCAGTTTTGGTTTGCTGAGCTTCTGGCCTTCCTGATGTGAATGTTCTACGGTACAGTACAAATTCACACGGTTGCATGGTTGTCCTAAGTAATGTAGAAAGCGAATAAGTAGCATTTGCCCTCAAAAGATTGCACTTTTTCAAAAAATCTTTTTAATGTATGTAATTTATTCTTTTTTTTAAATGGTGTGAACAGAATAAAAATATGCAAGTTGTGTGTGTATATTTCAATATACTTCATGAGGTGAAGGGTTCATATATTTACAATCTGCATCAGAGCTTTAGCTAACTTCAAGCTCTTTTTTTAATTGTCGCTATGAATCGACTAATCGACTCATCGCTAATTAATTGAGCATTAAAATAATCGGTAGTAACGGCCCTAACCCTGACATCACACACAGTTGGGGTGCGTAAGGTTAATTTTCACAAAAGTAGCACAATGAATGGCTGAAAGGAGCACCTGGCAATGTTCAAATGATTGTCATACCGGGCCAAACATTTTCCTATCAAGTAAATTTAAGACAGCAATGAAGAGGAGAAGGCTGAGGTTTTTTGCCTAATCCGCCATTGCTTTGTGGTTTTTGTATGTCGTCTGTTGGTCACCTTGCCATTAAGACTGAGGTTGCACGATAAAAAAATTGCCTACGGATGAGTTTCAGGACCACAAAAACAAAACAAAAAAACTACACTCGACACATGACAAGGAGAGACTAGACCAGGGATCGGCAACCTGCGGCTCGAGAGCTGCATTCGGCGCTTTGGCCTTGCGCTAGTGGCTCCTTGGAGCTTTTTCGAACATTTTTGAAAATGGAATAAGATAGAGAGGGCAAATATATTTTTGTTGAGAAACAACAGACCCAATGAAAGATATGGACCACAAGTAAGCACTAAGCAAAACCAAATATAAATATCAACAAAAACGAATGACGACAGATACTTTCCAATTTTGTTGAGTGGCACTTCTAATGTATTTTATAGAATGCAAAGAATATACTCAAAAGACGAGTAAGCATCCCTTTGCAACAGATTCAGTCAAAAAATAGCTCAGCGGAAGACCTAAACGCATATGGTGGGTCTGCAGAGTTGCTACTACCTCGTTTTACAAGTCATCCATTATCATTTAGAACAAACCACGGGGGTGAGATGTTCTCAAACCGCCACAGCTGCTGCAGTTGTAAATCAAGAGGGTGCATTAAAACAGAACGCTTTAGGAGAAAAATGACACTCTGAAACATTCCGAGTGATGCGTCGCACGTTTGATCAATGGTCTGCTGTAAAAGCCCGAATTGGGAACCCGATCCCAAATCCAGCATTCCCCAAAATGTCAATGTTTTTTTTTATTTTCGTTTCAAGATCTACATCCTTGACTAAAGATCCTCCCCATCCCTCCTATTTGGGGGGCACTGAGAGCATTCTATCTTGTGGTGTCACTGGGTCACCTTGCAGGTTTAGCTACGGTATTAAGAGATTAAGGCACAGCAGCTCAGCCCTTGGAAAGTTCTGGTCCGTGTTGCACAGTCGCATGCTCGCACGTTAATTGGCTGCGGTGGCACTAAGTGCCCCGCCGTTACCAACCCGCGGGCTGGTCAGAGGTCAGCCCTGTCGCGTTGACTCTCCTGTCATCCTGAAGGTCAGCGCAGGAGATCGGGATGACGGGAAGAGCAACGGACCGGGCGAACAGTTTCAAAGTGGGGCAGGAAAGTCGAAAAGGAAAAGTTTAGGGCCTGCTTTCTTCCATTCATCACGCTGGCGTTTCTTGTGGAGTCAGCAGTGCAATCGACTACGAGTTTTTTTGTGAATAAAATAGGGGAGGAAAAGAAGATGGAAAAAGTGGCAGTTTTTAGCTTCACAATATGGCGTGAAGATTGTATGTAATGAGAGACACAGATGACATATCAATGCTGCGCTTCGGGGAAGAAAAAAAATCGTTCCCCAAGTGGCAAATTTCACTCAAGAAAAGTGTCAAGCGCGTAGGTTTGTCTCACAGGTATCTCGCGGGTGAGGAGCAACTAAGCCAGTCAGCTTCTTTCTTCAGCAGACAAAGATAGTTGGAAAGCTCGTGGCGGTTTAGTGAGATTGAGATTTCATTTGGATGGGTCAAAGCCTTTTCAAGTAGTGCTAATTAAAATATGATATCACATTCTGGCTTTCCCACCGTCTTTAATAGAAACTGCTTGGGAAGCCAGGGTCACTGATGCTCTTTGCTCGTCAATACGCTTTTAGCCCTTTTGCATATGCTGTTGGTCTTTTCATTACGCGTCAGTGTTCTAAATGTTGTAAAAGTGCCTTCGACATCTCAGGACTTGCAAATGGATTCTATGTGTCCTGAGGTGTGTGGAACATTTGAAGAGAATATGGTTATGTTTGTAGAGACATCAGAGCAGCATTAGTCAGGATGGTCCGTTTTTCACCATCGTGCTTGATTTTTGTATTTTTGAATAATTCATATTTTATTAGCTTGTCTTTTCAAGTTTATCTAATTGTTTTGTAATCAATAAATAACTAATAACAGCCAACCCCCCTAAAAATGAGCTACAGTATATGGCAAAGTTGCCGTTCATCTTCCCTTCATGTGTGGCAAAGAATGGGACATTTGTCCACTCAGTCTCCCCAGTCTATCTCCAGTGTGCATGCTCACCAAAAATCACGCTTCTCAATCCAGCCGCATTTGGGTTTCAAGGGGACCCCATCGCTGGAGGTCAGATGCTGCATACGTTTCAAACGTTATCTCAACGGCATATCCTAAGGAGAGTTGTGTGCTCGTGTGCTGGATTTTTCAAATCCCAACTTTTTTGTGAAGACAATCTTTGGCCTTGTGAAGGCAACCTCCAGCGGGAAGCCATGGCAAGGTGGCCGGCGACAGCTTGTCCACAGCCGGTCTGACAGCCGCAACAGCAACATCGCTTCGCTCCAAATCGTTGGTCGGCAAGCACAAGATTACAAGACTTGAAGGAGGAACGTACTCTCAGCCCAAAGACGCCTCCCTCCTTATTGCCGCAGAGATGGACTGAAGTCGTCATGCCAGTGAGCGAACGTAGCCTAATACATTTTCTGCGTCTTTAATCCTTGGTAGTGTGTTAATCGGAGCCATTCCAGTTGGCTTAGGGCAGGGGTCAGCAACCTTAAACAATCATAGAGCCATTTTGACCCGTTTCCATGGATAAGACAACACCGTGTGCTTGGCGTGCGCTTTTTGTTAATAAATAGACTTAGTATATTTCACCTGTGCGTCTGGTGGGGACCTCACTCGCTCGCCGTTATTCAGGACATTTTTCAACTATCACCAGTGTGAAATGAGCCATCCTTATAATTTGGCTCATTTTTGACCCAAAAAATCATTTGACTCATCGAGGACAATCATGAAAATAAATTGGGGAGTAATCGTTCGCTGACTTACTCAGTTTATTTGTCGTGAACAAAAACACATGTCCTGTTTACTCATCGTTAAGTAAAGCCCATCTGATTCTCCTTTTGCCTCAGCTGAAAATTATTTTCTCATCAACTGTTGCTTGAGCTCAAACGGAGTTGACGAATGCACAAACAAAAGCCTTTGTCTCCCGAGCGATGTGGCTACGAGCACTGCGAGATGGGATGCAGATTGGCCACATCTCAAGATGCCTCTGAGGCTTTGTTCACCGCCGTGCTTTAAAGTTAAGTAGCCTACAAATTGGAAAAGTGGCTTCATCTAATTAGAAAATGCATTCCTTTAGCAAGCATTCCCCCGGGCAGACTCATGATTATTTAACTTGACTGGCCTCGAGAGAAGAAGGAAGCCACATTCATTCCCACCACGATAAAAACCATATGCAGTGGATATGGTCGAGCTATAATGATTACGTTGTTCTTTACCTTGCTTCTCTTTTTAAACGGAACACTCTGCATCGTCTCCCCAGGATCCCATTTCCCGGTGGCGTATTGAAAGGATAAGTCACATGTATCCTGTCCCTTTTAATTAAACAGTTTCCACGCTGTGCCTAAAATGCGAGCGCAGATTATTTAGGTATGTTGTTGCTGCATATTAATGCACTGCCATTGCTGCAGCGGCTGCAATCAACAGAGAAAATTGCTTGAAGCTCCCTTGATGGACCCATGTCTAGGATGTTATGAGTTGTAATTGTGTGGGTCATACCTATGCATGAGGTGGTTTTCTGATCAAATTGACAAAAGGTTTCCAATAGTACAGGTGATAGTCTGCCTAATGTGGGACTGGGAAGTCCAAGATGCTTAGGGATTATTGAGACCCAACACTGACTAAGACCTGTATCTGGACTAAAATATGGCAGTAACTCATCAATCCTCATTAAAAAAGATCAAAAATGCGTTCAATGTACTGTGTGAGTGAGTCCGTGTGTGCGTTCAGTGCGTTCGCTTCTGTATATGAATGTGCCCGCGTGCAGCAGTGAGCTTGGCCACTTTGATGCTTTTGTTTGTACACTCAACGGTCTCTTGCTGTCTTGGGCTACAGTGAGCTCTTGCCTCACTCAGCACTGTTAATGAGACTCCCGGGGATGGACCTGGATTGGTTTGTCCACTCGTATGTGCTACAAAGTTTTGCGAACCTAAACGACTATGTTTTTGCAAGTGTGGAAACAGGCGTATCATTTTCGCATCTGCTTTCCTATACGGTGTTGTATTTTTTTGCCTAAAGGATACTACAGAATGTAGCCTAAAGAGTGTGTAGTACGTATACATAGACATATTGTTAGCCTCTGAGGAAGCAACTCTTAATTTGGCCTAAACATTTTTGAAAACTGAGTTGTGTTTGCCTCATCCATTGAGGTCCAAATTTACTTTACTTTACTTTACCAAAAATTGTTCAATATCTGATGTAGAGAAGAGACAGCATTTTCACTAACATCTGATTTACGCACTGATGACACAGCACCGGGAGCAACTCGGAGTTGGGCGTCGAGTTCAAGGACACTTCAAGGACAATTGTAAATGAAGTGTATTAATGCCAAAATTCATTTGACTGATTTTGAGTTCAACAAAATGAGGTCGTCCAGTTCACTTGTTTGCCTGCGCCTCCGACGCATGATTTGTCCCCTGGACACAACGTTTTTTTGTTTTTTTTTTGTACAATTGAACTTTTCTCCCGGTCCCTATAGGTTGAGAGGTTTTTGACTTTCGAAAACGAGCCGGCACCAATGCGAGATTGACAGACACAAAATGGCTATTTAGGTGAGAATTGACTCTCATCGACATGAAATGATAGAATTCACATTGTATTAATATTGAATACCAAAGTAGTTTAACGATTGATTTGAAATAATCTACTAATGCTCCATGGAAGTTGATTTCAAATGTTATCTTTCAAAATATTGTTGTGCATTCATACTATGAATAAAACAGTTTCTATAATCTAGAAAAATGTGTATTCACCCCAAAAAAATTTAAAATGATATAGTTTGGAGCTGTAATTGCAATACAGTGATATTTTTGGTCATGGTTAACATAAGGTCGGATTGTGATATCGTCCCACGCCTACTCACAAACATTCAAAATAAATAAATAATTTTCCAATTGTGACTGATAATTCTCCTGATATGCTCAGAGATTAATAAACTGATACCCGTTTCATGCTTTGCACACACAATTTAGCTACTCGCTTGAAAAAGTTGATTTTCATAACTCTACTGAGAAATATTAATATTTTTGATTTGGGCAGCAGTTTTTGCATGTAATAATATGGTACTGCAATTTCCTTGTTAATGACAATGTATCTTGTTATACATGTTTAAAATTTTTGCGTCATCTTTTTTTTTTTAATAAAACAGCGGCATAAATTGTATCGCACTTCAAAGGGAGCTTCAACAACGTTGGCAATAAAACAAAATTAAAAAATTAAGAAAAAAACAACAGTAATGGAGCAACAAGGTCAGTATTAATGAACCACTAATGAATAGACTTTCACTCCTTGTTTTTGTAAATCAAAATATTAATCATTGTCCATTTACTCTTTTATTCAGCAAAACTTGATCACTTAGTAACATTTTTATAACTTAGTCCGCCATGTTGGTTTTGATCTCGCAGGTCATGTTTTCACGTTTTTACCCGAGATCTTGTTGTCATGATATTTGGTACGCGGGATCTGGCTATAGAAAAACAAAAACCAGTAAAAGCCTCTTAAAAGTCCAACCTTTTGGCCCAAAACAACATCAACTCTACAATTTTATTAGTATCGGTATTACAAAAGTCAAGTAATACACAATCTGGCAAAAATGAGGCAGAAAATATTAAGCAAAACAGAACGCTTCGGAAGATTGAGAAGAGGAACAAAGTTGACATGTTGGAGCTAAGCGGACATTTCGACCAAAATGGACCATTATTTCAAATCAATGAAGAAAATGATGACGGAGGCCACATGTAAGTTCATTCTATTATTTCAATACATTATACTGTGACATTTGTTAATATCTGTTGTAGGTTTTTGCTCACATCTTGTAAAAACAGTTTGAACCTCACATTTTGTCCTTTTTTCTGCACCAGTTTGGGGACTCCAAACACTTCTGTTGGGACCCATACTTTTTTAGCATTGCGAATCCAGGGGACCCAATACTTTTGAGAGGTAAAATGAACCCTTGGTCTTCTTGTTTCTCTACATATGTGCCTTACACCTTGCACCAACAGCTTGAGGATGCATAGTCCAGTGGTTTTGAATACTGATGTTGAGCAAAGCGGGCTGGAGACGGATCCCCCATTTAGGGCGGTAATATCTGGTTGATTCCTTGGGCAAGGCTCCTCAGAGACTACTGGCACATGAGAATGAGTAATCATGTAAATGAATGAGAGCGGCTCCACATGCTGCGTGTCCGCTGCGCCGTGTCGCCGCCCCAGTCCGGCAACTTCATGTGAGACTTGATAACATCTGGTCCGCCGTGGTCGATTCCACAGTTCAGAAAGCACCAAAGAGGAAAAAGACCGTGGTCTACATCCGGATACAAAGAAAAAGAACTCCTTGCGGGCAGGATTTTGTTCTCCTTTACTGATTGATTGGATGAAGGCAAAAGCGACTGTTTCTCCTTGTCCGTGCCATTTTCATCGAGACAAAAGGAGCAAACGCTTTCCTCCTGTTAATTGGCACTAGCGTGCGTCCAGATATATATTACTGCTTGAGTCACCATTCAATCAATACACTTAAAAGTTAAAATGAATGTTGGATGTACTCGACCACTGTAAATGAAGCATGTGGAACATATTTAGTATGTACTGTGTTTTTATTTATTCACATTTGTTTTCTGTTTTGAATGAATATGTGTTAGGAGTTAGTACATTTGTTTGACGCGTGCGTAAGAGATGAGGGAGAGAGCGAGAGTCGCGCCGAAAGAAAAAAATAAAAGATTTGACCACGAGTCGTTCTGTCGTTTTGTGCTATTTAGCACGGCTATCACAGCTCGGAACCCGTGTTACTGTTTGATTTTAGAACAACACCGTGTAAATGTAATTTCAGAACAGCACTGTGTTGTTCACATTGGAGGCCTGCTCACTCTCTGAGCCAAAGATAATCAAAACGGTTGAGCATTTTCGTGACTATGCTTTCGAGAGGAACTTCAAAATAAAAAAGTTCCAAGGCCGTTCGTGTCTTACTTGTACAATAAGCACTGTTCATTTTGAAAGCTTGGTTGGCTTCCTCTCAACATTTGACTTTCGCTGCGATAAAGTAGCTTAACAGGCAGCATATTGTCAGGCTTGTCTTGTAGCACGTATAAAAAAATAAAACTTTTTTTCCATTAGCGACGGCCTAACCATAACCCACCATCGAGCACGGCAGGTTGGCTGCTGGAAAGGTAGATCTTGGGGCGAAAAAAATCGGGGAACCCTTCGCTTCTACTACTACTACACCTTTCCAAGGAACGAGTGTGGTATCATTAACATAAAGCATTATTATTTTCAGCCATGCATCTCTTCCGTTAAAAAAGTTAAAATAGTTTCTTCCAAGTTTCCGCAACATGCATATTTGGTTCTGAAAAGTAGTGAGGCTAGACTATGATAGAGTCTCAGAACTGTGTGATTTAGAAAATGTCACCTGTGGTTTTTGGCATCCGCACATACGTATAGAAATCTATTCATCTACTCCCACACCAAGGCATTGCATGGCTGAAACAAACAAGAAACATCCTGCTGCAATGGCTTACATGGACCTCCCCACCACCGCGACATTGTAGATCAGTGATGTGAGACGCGGTAGGAAAAGGTGGTATCTCACCTGTTGTGAGTCCATCTGTAGATAACAGCCTAAAAAAACGGTACATTTTGCAAGTAGTGAAATGAAGAAAATGTCTCTTAATTCAGTCCTTAGTCATTGGTTCATATATGTATTGATGTATGAGGCCAATTTCAATGATGACAGCCATTTAATCCAAGTGGAAGAAAATAGATGATAAATGGAATGGTTTTGAGCAAATTTCCCCCAAAGATAGGATGAAACTCATGACTGTCGATCTATGAAAAACGCATGAGAAAATTAATTATATTGTGTCTTGATTGGGTTTTTTTCTTTCCATCGTGACAATTCCAGGCTTAACGAAGCTTGTATTGGCTAATTTAGGCAGAAGTTCCAATTAGGGTTGGCTTTCTCTCAATGAATTGGCCATTGAAATATCTGTATGTCTTTTTTTCTTTTGATGCATCTAGATAGCTACCATGCTATCCCTCAGTTTGTTAAGAAAAATGTGTGTCATGAGGCACGAGGACAAGCATGAACAATGTGGTAGCTTCATTTCAAGGTTCATTGTTTCCGCTTAGACGTGAACTGCATGAACTTGTAGGTGCATTCATGGTCTAATTGGCAGTGAAGGATTGTGTTATTATTTATTTGTCTAGTTATTTGCCAGCTTAGACTTCTAAGGTCAATGAAGCAGAAAATTGCTGTGCAAATATATATTACACACCATACATGGTAGATTTGTTGTCTCCATAGAAACTGGTCTCCATTTTCTGTTGCTAAAGCAATTACCAGGCAATGCAGTCAATAAGAAACATGCTGTAAAAGAGTAAATATTGTCTGACTATAAAGACAGTGAGTGGAGAAATGACGGAAAAGAGAATTAAACATGTTTTTTCTTCACATACAAAGTAAGATAAAGAGGACTATTCAAGCGAATGATCGAGAAAGCAATAAGGTTATGACCATCTGTGGAGACATTTCAGCTCCGAGTAGCTTTTTACTCCCATTTCATTGCGCTGCATATTGAGATGGTAAACATCCGCTCCAAATGCATTCAAAAGTAATAGATAGAATTTCATTTAAGATGTGCTTATTTGTTCTTTTCAATGTAGCCTACTGGTCATTAAATATGATGCTTCATCTTGATTCACATTTTGATATAGGGATAAACTGGAGAAACCCAGTTGCACTGTTAAAATGTTTTAAAAAGCAAAGAAATGTGACTAAAATATGTAAAGTTTGTGAACTAATGAGGCATTCTGGCATTGACTTTTTTTATGCTGTTGCATTGAGACACCACAACCATGAAGATCAAATGAAGGAAGTGATTGAAGGGTAACCAGATTTAAGAAGTTTCATCAATGGAACCTCTGTCTACATTGCTTCTTTTTATTGGAAAAAATAATCACTGCTACACAACATAACATGGTTTCATTCATTTACGTCAATAAATGCTGTCCAATCAGAAAGAACCTTCGGCTCTTAATGTCACTGGAGGCGGCATATTTGGTGGGAAATGGAGTAAGTAATGATGTCAATCTCCAGTTTAAGATTGCTACTCTTAAACACGGGTCCGGAGGATTTGCCAAATCTCCACTTCGACCAGAGTGTTTGAGACCTTCGGTTATGACGAGAAAACAGTGCACGTATAACGAATAGGGCAAACCGGAGAAAGTTACCAATATATATATGTGTAGACGATGCCTTAGTCGCTGACTAAAAAAAGATTCCCTACAGATTAGACTCAACAGCCTGGTACTGTAAGGAGAAATACTTTGATGTCAGACACTTGTATTGCATTGAAATGTGTATGTTGTTTCAAGGCTTTTGATCCCAGCGGCTCAGTAGAGCAGAGTTAAGCACTTTCGCTTCACAGTTCAGGGACGAGTTTGAATCCACCTCGCTCCTGCCTGGCTGTGTGGAGTTTGTATGTTCTCCCCAAGCCCGTGGATTCTCTCTGGCACTCCGGCTTCCTCCCACACTCCGTAAACATGCATGGCAGGTGTATTGGACATACTAAACTGTCCTTAGGTGTGATTGGGTGCAAGAATGGTTGTTCGTGCCTGTGTGCCCTGTAATTGGGAGGCAACCAGTTTAAGGTGTCCCTCGCCTCCTGCCCAAAGTCAGCTGGGATAGGCACCAGCAAGCCTGCGGCCCTTAAGAGGAGAACCAGCTCTAGAAAACGGATGGCTTTTGATCCTTAACAAATGAGTTGTGAAGCTACAATCGAGTAGCACTTCCGATTTGACACAGAATTCAGTAACTGATAGCTACATGACAGGTTTTTATCTGCCTCCAACCCACAAGGATCGCATAGTATTGGATAGATTGTTCTGTAAGTCCTCCATAAACATTAATGCTAGTGTAGAATGAAGCAGACTTATGAAAAAAATAAAATGGTTAATAAGGAGTGATGATGAAAGCGGATATGATATCTGCTCACAAGCTTTTCATTTCCCAATCAGCCATCCTTAGCGTGCACTCAATCTTTCTCCATTACAGAGTGAATGTATTCCCTTGCGCGAGGTGCTCTGGTGTCAATCCCATCCGACCCTCTGCGCTTACCTTTGGTGTCACTGAAAAATGACAAAACGGGAGCCCCTGCAGAACATTTTGTTCCACACATCACAGGGAGGAAATTCTTTTCACTTGCCTGGCTTGATTTCATGCGGTCATTTGCAGGGCTGTTAAGCAGAAGTCCCCAACCGCTGGTCCGCGGCCCGGGACCCGTCTGTGGATTAACTCGCACCGGGCTGCATGGGCCGCAGCCAGAATGATGAACTTGTCATGACCTGTAAAACTTGGCTAGTGTTTGTGCTGTTTTGCCATCCTCTTCAGGTGTTATTGAGTAATTGATTTGAATTCTGGCTAATGTCAGTCTTGATTTGCCTCCCTCTTCAGCCGTTTTTTGAGTCATTGATCCAATTTGAGTTCATTCCAAGCTGTGTTTTGCGCAAGGCTGAATTAATCACATGACACCTCTGGCTCACGGGTCAGTGACGACGTCAACTGAACAAAACGCTAGTTTCCGTGTTTACAGAGGTTTGACAACCTGTGTTGTTATCGCTTCCACTTGCTGTTTGTGCCCATGAAAGCATCGCTTGTGAGTTGTTTATTCATTTTCTTTTAAGCGACGTGCATGTTTGTTCGTACATTTCGTGTTGTATAAACGTTTAGTTTGTTGTTGTTGTGACCTGTTTGAAATGCTGCCATCAGGCAGACGTACAGGAGCCTGAGGGCCAGGACTGCCAGGCTGCCAAACAGCTTCTACCCACAAGCCGTCCGCATTCTCGACAAATCCCTCTCAAACTAATCTGTCTCCTACTGAACGCATAAACAATATCTTGCACTAAAATGTATTAATTTGTTTTGCACTCCATGATATACTGCACTGCATTATTTACACCATTGTCTCTGTTTGTTGTTTATTGCTATTTATTGAAACTTATTTGTGCTCAATTATGGAATGTAGTCTGCTGCTCGAGGAAGTGAACAGAATAAGAATTTCATTGTGTGGTAAAACTATACATATGACAATAAGTCTCATGAGTCTTGAATATATTCCAATAACAAAAAATTACAATGTTAAATTTAAAAAAATGTTTGAATGAAATAAAAAAAAACTTTAGTGAGCAAAACGTTGTTCACCAATATACGTACGTATGAATTATTTTCTTGATTGAATTCTTGATTGAACACATCTAATTTAAACTGAAATTGGGGCACTTTGTATAAAAAGAATTAAAAATCTGCAGCACAACAATATTTTTTTAAATGGTTGATTTGAAATAGACAACCATTGTGTGATGGTAGTTTATTTCAAATCAATCATTCAACTCATGTGTATCAATTAATAATACAATTTGGATTTTGTCACGGTCTATTTCCCTTAGAGTGGAAACATTCAACATTACATTGGAAGGAGTTCAAAGTTTTAAGTAACAACATTATAATGATTGCATTTTCCTTTTAAAATGCCAGAAAAATTATATAAATATCACGTTCTGTCTGGGTTTATTTTGTAGCGTTATAAGTTATTTCGCCCTTGGGTTCATGTTGTTTTTTTCTCGCGTCCGTCTGTTTTTAGTGTGATTAGTTTCTTTGTAAATGATTTTTGTGATCACATCTCCTCCCGGCTTCCCTGATTATGGATCCACCTTTCCTACACACCTTTCCAAAATGCCGCGCCGTAGTGACAATATTCATCCCCCCCAAAAAAAGTAACTTTAATAACTCATTACTCTACACATTGCAATATTGTAAAGAAAGTGATTACTTCAAAATGTAAGTACCTGTAACTAGCAATGTGAACTATATTACATTGTGGGAGTAAATTGCCCTACAATGCAGGTGATTGATGCCAAATGAAGATTTTTTTTTCCTCTCTGTTGGTGTCAAACATTTTCTGTGATGTCACCGGATCGTTACTGACGTTTCTCAAAGAGGCAGTCATGCACATAGTCCTGCCATTAGCTTGCCGTGCTCATAACATGTAAAGCAGTTATGCTGATGGACATTGGCAAAGGAAGGGTGGGCAGACCAATCACAAGATGCAGACCCACCGGTTTCCTATAAAGATTGAAAAGTTGCTCGTATTTTTTGTTGTTGTTCTATTGCTTAAAAAAAAACCAATAGTTTTTGTAGTGGTTTAATCTTTTTCAATAGCCTATTCAACATTTTTGCATAATCTCCTGATGCACAAATGTGCATATGTATTGCTGCACGCCATCTGTTGATTGAACTAAACAGCTACCTTAGGGCAACACAAGATAGTCAGTGCACTAAATGAAAACTAATTTGTCAAATACTTTGGTTTATGACCAAATAACAGAAGAGCTAATCGCTGCGTCTTTTGTTTAGTGCTAATTAGCAGATGTTTGCACAGTTGCTCATGTAATTCAAGAAGACAGCATGAATGCAGAATCTGATATGGATATCATTTCCAAGCATAAGGTTTTAAGTTTGCTGTTTGAGTAGCCATACAATTTATTGTTCAACTGAAAGTAGACCGTATTGCGTTCACATTTCGACCTTTTTTTTGTTGTTGTTCTTGGTGGTACTCTATGTAATGTTGTATTTTTCTATAGTGCCATGAGTTCTATCTATAAGCACAAGTGTACATGAAGATATTGTTAACCCTTTTGCAATGGATGGTTTTATGTAAGGTTTGTGTAAGTGCTAGGTTTGCCTGACAATTTTGAATAATTACCATCAAGTGTACCCGTAGATTATACCAAAAAAAAGTAAAAAATATCCCAGACCTTGGCAACATTGCTAAGCTATTCAACTGTTTTATGCAGAAACAAATCTGGTCCTAATATGTTCAATGAGACAGATAAGACTAACTTTTCTCGGTACTCCATGTTTTTTTCTATTTATACAGTTTTTAATGCACTTTGTTTTGCAAATGTTGCTGATGAAATAAGAAAGGGTCTTGTCAGCAGGCCAAGCACAATGCGGTTTGCTTAGCCACCATTGTTTAAAAAATAGTAATAAAAGAGAAACCTGACCAAGTTGTTTTTGGATATTGGAGTATTTTGTCTAATTGGGTGATCATTCCAATAGTGGTTTCAATCAACCTGTATGCAAGTCATAATGTCTCAAGTCTGCATCCCTGCTGGGCACTGTTTCTGCATTTTGCTGTTGGTCAATCTGGCGGTAACGTTTATGAGGCACCAACACCAGAAAATGAGTCTGTTTTCTCATTCCACTCTCCAGCCTTCCATAGCTGGTGAATTGCCGTCGTTAAATAAAGGAGGCAAAGCGGGCAATAAAATAGATTCAACTTGAAACTTGCAAGCATTTCTCAGTTTCTATTCTTCTAATGATGCCAAACGGTTAGATTTTGCTGTGGTTTGAAATTTGACCTGCAGGTGAATGGCCTTGTGATGTTGCAAATGTATCAATAAAAAATGTATAACATGAGCCCAAGCTGAAGCATTTCAGTGTGTAATTTGCTTATGAATGACTTCATTTAGATTGTGTCCAAAAAAACACTTGAACACAAAAGGACTCAACAGGTGCAATCCTGAATCCTGCAATCAACCATCTGTGTGGTAATATTTTGATTTTCAAGTTCAAAAAAAGAATGGTAAAGTATTGCTTTATCTGAGAATCTTTATGAACACTGCAAAAGTGGTACACTGCAGCCAACAGGAGCTTTATGTATTTTGCTATACTATTCAGTAAGAGAAAACATCTAAGTTGAGATCTAAGTAGATCTCATAAGATCATTGATTTTCTTGTAGTCTGCTAAGTAAAAAGAAAACATTTTGAAAATTGGAAAATGTATATAAGGTATATAAGTTTAATATTACATACCTGGCAAAAATCTCTTCTCATTCTCCTTGACTCAATGTCGCGAGATATCTCTCGCATCTTGCAGGATGTCTTGTCGCATCCCTAATACTTGTATTGCTTGAGACTGCTATTATAGTACTATATTAAGAATTTCACATGTAATCTACTATAAAATTATGATAAAGAGTGGATAGTTTGCCAAAACTGCGTGTGCACATTGCCAATTCCATTTTTATCGCAATGGTCCAGTTCAGTCACTTTTGGCCGCGCGGCATTATGTGCCGCCGCCTTCAGTCTCGGATTGACTCCATTTCCAGTCATGACACATTTGCGTTTAAAATCAATGCACGTCATTCTTACCTGGAGCTGGATGGTGCTATCTGCTTCCAAGTGAATTTAAACCAGATGTTAGAGTGGTGCCAAGAGTGGCCCGGTAAGGCTGTGATTTTTTTTTTTCTTCCAAGGCTTTGCGGTTGATGGAAAAGCAGCCTTCAGGTCATCGTGGATGCATGGGTTTTCTCATCAAATCCGAGAGTGGCAATTGCCGCTACACATATCCACAAATGCACACGGCTGGGAGGCTTCAAATATCGTGCTCGGTAACTAGGATGTATTTAAAGGTTTGAAGAAGGGGAGGAGTGAGGAAAATGTAATGCTGGAGGATGATCTTGCTTGAGCCAAGGTATATAATAGTGTGTGCTCATTTCTTACAGTGCTTATTTGTACGGGTATGGCATACGTGTCATTCTGAAAGATTTTCCAGTTCATTTAGCTCACCAGTCTTATCTCAATTGTCTACCTTAATTTGCATACTCCGGTTACAGATTACTACTACTCTGGTAGATGTTAGCATGGGTCATGGTAGTTAACGATTTCCTTTTATGAACCATATAAGGTAGGTGCTAGTACAATTCTGGGATGGATGACTAAAAAATAAGTAAAAGCATATTGTGCTGAATACAGTGTGAAAAATCGAGTGATGTGAAAGTTGAAAATAGCTACAGCATCAAAAAGTGCATCACTCCGCTAAGTGCTGAAAGCCTTATCATTAGACACCAGAGAAAGCTCGCAGCCAAACACCGGCCGTCGGTGCTGTTGTTTTTGAGAGGGAAAAAGTGCGTGTGAAAGCAAGCGACAGACAGACAGAGATAGTCTTTAATTAATTTCCTTAAAGCAGTTTGTGTCCTCGTGCGTGTGTGCGAGAACACCACTGTGATTGTATGAATTGATCGTAAAAGAATGGGTTAATGTAATGGCTACAGGATGTAGCACAGGGTACCGTGTTTGAAATGAAACATAGGTGCAAGGAGGATGGAGAGAAGGAAATCGTCGAGCCTCTGCTGAGGATACGGCCGATAACAATACCAAGTGCGTATTTGTGGGGGTGGAAGGTGACTGAGGCCATGTTAAAAAATAAAAAATGACATTGACGTATGAGTCTCAAGTTGCCAAGGCTGAACACACACACACACACACACACATTATCATGGTGCAGTTAAACCGCCACAAGCTTCACACGTAAGTATCTACCTTTTCTAGTACGTATTAACATCAATCTTCTTCCATTATGACAGAAAAGAAGTGAAATTATGAATTGATCACCCAATACATTTTTCAGTGATGATGTAAAAGTGGCAATATATGTCAAATGAGAGGTTTACGTCGTCATCTGAATATAGAGATAAATGTAAGTCATCATAATAAATGAGAAAATGGTCTAAACTGACAAAGTTGGTCAAATAAATAAATTAGTTAAAGTCGAGAACACACATCAGGCTCGATCTGGACATTAAACCCACCACAACAAAAGCGCACAAGACGATATGCACATGGCAATGATTACGTCGTTTCCAACACCAAGTTACCGGCTCACTCTACATACTATGAGATTGACAAAAAGATGCATCTAAAGTCGCCTGGTTGGAAAAAAAAACTAATAAATAAAAACATCTGTGTTGTTTTTAATGAACAAATGTTTCTCACTACTTGAAAATCTGCTTCCATATCATCACTAGATCTAACGTAATATGCGGACACTTCAGAAATGAAATGACAGCGTTCATAATTTTCTCCGCTAAAGAATATCAAGAGCAAATAAAAGCTGCATAAAGCAAACAATCTGCGAGGTGAGAAGCAGAGCTTTGACACAGATGGAAGTAGCAAAGTAGAGAGTCTTAATATGCAAAACTAACAAGTAACAACGGAGCTGGATGCAGAAGACAAAACTCCAAAGCGTCAACAAAAAGCAAACCTCGACACAGCAGAGGATGAAAGACCGCTTGACCTTTCTGACACGTGTCACTGAGATAATACACCTTAAAAACTGTCTATGAAAAACTGACCATGCCCTATCTTATATGACAAAATAAATAAAGGACCATAGCAACTGGCAAAATCAAAAATCCGACCCAAAACATTGTCAGCACCCATCACAACAGACCCAACTCTCACACCTGGTCATGGGCAAAATGAAGCTGCCTGAACCCCTGGGGTATTGCTTCAGCGTCATTCACACTAATTCCTTACTGACCCCTACTGTGCAGTGGAAAGTACAGTTCATGAAATCTTGAAATTCTTTGGAGTAATATGAAGGAAAGGTCCCAATTTGGGGAAATGAAGCCTTATGAATCATTAAGGCTTTCCAGCCAATTGGTTTGCACATGCTACTACGCTTCTTGGTGCTTCATTTGCTTTATAGTGTCACCAAGCAGCTATATGCTTACACAGAATGAAATAAGATTGTAGGCTTAAAGTGACAAAATGGCCATTTTGCCAGTAAATGTGTAATGGATATATGGAATATCTAAGAAACATAACATTGAGGGCACAATGTTCGTGAATAGCGCTGTCATAATTACTGTATGTAGGTCAATGCTTCTCAATCATATTTTGCAACCCCCCCGGAAAAAGAAAAAACACCATCAACAAAATTACAATTTAAAAAAATTGTATTAGGCAGTGACAAAAGGGAAAAGCAAAATCAACAAACTTTCAACAACTGTTATCGACTTTTTGAAAGCATTTATACTGGTTAAAGGTTTGTCTAATCAGAAAAAAACCCAAGTGCATCAAAGTGCCAAAAAAAAGAAAAAGATGCTTATCCTTTTTTTTAATCACAATTACACTTCAAATGGCAAAAACAAAGATATTTTTACCCTGGGATCATCCGAAACCCCCCGCCAAACGAGAACCTAAAACATCCTATAAACTGCAGCCATACATGAAGATACAATGCCACCGTTTCTTTTTCAGCTCGCAGTGTGACTCTCCCACTAAGTTAAAGATCACGGCATACAAACACTTGCAAAGCAGAGCGAGGGCTACACTACGAGCCAACGATGGCTTGAATGAACCAAGGGCGTCATCCATCTAAAAGGAAGCCTCGTTTGTCATCGATCACGAGATCTTTTTAGGGTACCAACACATACTCCAAAACGGCTCATCATTTGGGGGGCGGGGGGTTACACAAAATATTTTCGGTCAAGTCAAGCTCTGTGACCCTTCAGAGTTGAGTTAGTAGAGGTTTGTTTTTAAATGACTAGTCATCAATAAACTTCGCTGCGATCCTCCTTTCACAAGCAATGTCAAAAAAGCTTCATTTTCATAACTTCATTCTGCCCATCTTTCTAGTTCATCTTTATCAGCAATCTTACAATCTGTTGATTTTTCTTTTCTTTTTTTAAGGACCCCTACATTTTCACGAAATGACCTTAAAAAGGACTCGCCAAATTAAAATCATCAATTGTAATCCGATTTACAGAAACACCTGAAGGCACCTTCTGCGCGGTCAACAGGTCACATACTCAGTTGCAAGAAAATAATCATGTTTCTGATCCTTGAGCAGCTTATAAGATTCTTTGTGGCCACATCAGACTGTTGCAGGACCAACTCGCTTTGTTCGGAGTCTTTTTCGATTCATTATTTCCGATGATTGCCTGAATCCAGCAGTACTCTGAAAAGCTCACTCTGCGATCCATTAAATTAACCAAGAACCTTTTTTAATGAAGCAAATCAAAAGAGCGAAACCAACAATTAATACAGCTCTTAGAATAGCATCAGCTGAGCTAAGACAAAATCACAGACGAGTGGGCCTTCTTGATGGGAAGTAAAGAAAAAGCTTCATGAAAACTTTTTGAAAATTAAGCAAGAGAATAGTTTCTCGACTATCTGGACCGAGTTGGTGGTTAAATTGCCCCAGGGCATTATATGCATACGCTGTGTGTTTGCATATATTATTTGCGTCTTCTGTGTATACACATTTGTCGTCCAATAAGTTTTAATAACTTGTTTCTACTGAACTGAGCTGTTGTTTACTTCTTGCTTTCCTCCTTTGATGAAAATATTCATAAATTGAACGTGACATATTTGAGCCCTTTTGTTTAAAGAAATGTCTCCAATGAAGAAAAAAAGTACAATATCTAAAAGCAAACAAAACACAGCACCTCGCTTGTCACCATTTCGACAGACATTGGGAGGAATTAGCCAAAGCGGTAAGAAGGAACAAAAGCGACTTGGATCTGTTATTTCAATGATCTGAAAGCTACAACAATAGCTTTGACTTGTCTTACTGCGCTTTTCTTCAAGCACTTTTACTGTATTTTTCTGTTTTCTGATTGTGCAAATCCTAATGTTTCCTTTCTCCTCGGATAAATTGGTGGCAGAGTAATTGAAAAACGGGTTTGAAACTGAATTAGTAGAGCTGTTCATACACCCAGAATATATTGATAATCTAATCCATGTTGTGCCTCACACAATACAGGCACGTTTGACATTTGGCCTCAGCTACCTTGTGTTGAACCTGAATCAAGAAAATCTCTTTTTTTTTTTGTATTGCAAGCTAAACATTTACTATGGAAACAGTACACAGCTGAAATGGTTTTTTTTTTAATTTCACTTAAAAATTGTTTAAAAAGTTTGTGTTAGTTGATGAGAAACAAATATTTCTGCATTACAGAAATCTATTGCTTTGATAAATGTGGGTCAGCAATCAACTGCATAAAAGCATGTTATGTTTTTGCATGCTGACAATGATCCCAAGCAAGTGGCTATTGCAAGAGGCCAGCCCCTATTGTGCACTGATATGGCCCAAAGACCAGAAAATTAGAATAGTTTTTGTTATAGGTGACTAGTTTCAAGACAGCTCCTTAGATCAGTCAGAGGCTCCAAAATTGCATTACTGAAAAAAAATATCACAATCAATTTTTGTTTGGTTGGTTGTTTGTGTCTGCCATTGTACAAGTCAGAGAAGCTCTTCTGGTGCTGGCATTATTTTGCATGTTATTTAATCATCCACAATTATGCAACAGCTTGTGCAACACACAACATACAGTGCGCCAGAGTATGGCGGGTGGTTGCTCGCAATGGAAGGTTTTTGTGTTCCTTTTCCTGCCTCGCGACTGCAGTCCAGACACACAGGGGGTTCAGACTCCACGTCAGAAGTTTTATGGCAGTACATCGGTCAGGCGCTACCGTAAAACAGTGACATAAAGTGACGTAAACGCTGCATCTTTGCTATCATCGATATATGTAACGGCCTATAAAAAAATTTTTAAAGCAACGCACTGAAGCTGCAAAATGTGAAGCAAAAAGTGGTGAGGGAACACTGTACTACTCCCATAACATACAAAATGGACTGCACAGCAATTTAGTCCATTTGGCAAACACAATCCTATTTACACTCCACATCTGTTTTCATGCACAATAAAGTATACTTCCGATTTTGCAGGTGCAAACTTAGTAAATCAGGCCCTAAATGTGAAGTAAACACAATTAAAAAAAAAAAAAAAACATGCCTCATTAAAGTTTTATTTTGTCAACATTACACAGGAGGATGTGCAATTTTTTAGGGAATGGTTGTAAGTGGGACAAGTCACTGACGGTGACGTTCCTATTTCAATGTCGTTTTGTATTTCTATGCACAATAATTATGGTGTGGAACATGTGAAAAGATGCATACATGAAGAAATATACCTGGTGTCAAAGTATGAGTTAGTCTAAGTCATATAAACATTTTATTCAAGGGCTGGCAGAGTGCTCGTTATGCGAATACATCATCACCCAAGCAAAAGCAACAAACTCCATGGGAAAAAAATAAATCTGGCGTGAAGAATCAAGCTTCGCCCTTAAAAACAAATACTCAATTGGGGTGCCTGTGGTGCACTGGTAAACAAAAGCTACCACTTTTACAGCATGCATACTACGTTGAAGGCACAGTATCAGACTTAATCATTTGAACGTGATGTGTGTCTGTGGCTCCAAACTACCATCATTATTCTGACATGCAAACCAGTGACCCGCCCATGAAGTATTCAAAACTTGTGATTACACTTTTCAGATTGAGAAATCTCCCTCTACAAAGGCTGGCCATGTAAAAACATACAAATAGACACCCGGCTTAGCTGAAAAATTTGCAGCTCAAATATGTTTTTTTCAAATACACAAGGTTTAACAAATACAAATTGACATACAAGACACTCCATCAATACATATACATTGTTAACATTCAACAAACATGAATAAGAAAGCTCTTCGCCAAAGTAACGCGTGCCTGTTAACAATAGATTAAAGCTTGTTATGTAAAAAAAAAAAGACACAGAACACAATTCAGTATACTTGACACAAAGATTGGCTGATGCTGTTTAAAGCGTCAACAAAATATTGTCAGCTATTACCGTATCTCTCCAAGTACAAGTTGACCTCGCTTATAATCCCCCCCCCCCCTTTTTTTTACTTTAATTTGGATGAATTTTACAAAAACGTGATCATAAGTCCACCCCTGACTTTAGTTGTTACATAGATCATGGCTGTCCAACTACAATACAGGGTGGGTGATATTAAAATGATGAAATTACGTTAGTTTTAGAGGCATTTTTTCATCGTATATCGAATAACATACTGTTGCGGCTATGGGTGGGGTGAGACAAGTGCGAGGCAATGTGTACATGCTTGTAGATGCTTATGCTGAAACGAATGTTGCAACAATTAAATAATTTGAAGTTTCAATGCTTTGTTTTTTTGACACAGCTGCATATTAATTTGTCGAAAAGCCCCAAAAGTCATCATCACTATCTGATACGCCAAATAGCCCCTCCCATTTAAGACCCGGACCTACTCTCCTATCTTCTCCCGTCCAATTTGTTTGAAATGGAGGTCTTCTGAGATGATTTGCTGATCATCTTACTTGGGATGTTCTTTTGCCAAGTGACGACTGTTGAGAGACTGTTGTGAGCATGGAAGGTTGTCCTTCGCTTTTTCTCTTCCAACCTGCCGACATCCATGCCGACTTGTTCAAGCACATGTCTAAGGGCTGAAGGAGACAAGTCAAGCCATTTTCTCCTTTTCATAATGTGTCAAATTTCTCACAAAGGAATTATTCACACAGGCTCTCGTTTTTGACAACAAAGAGACAATTAAGCGACAGTTGACAAAAGTGCATTTTTGCGATGTTCTGTGGAAATGTTCCACAGAAATGTTCGTATGTATTCCCGTCGCAACTAAAAACGGTACTGTACATGTATACTTTTGTAACCCCGGCACCTCTCCCAGCACCATTGATTTACTTGCGCATACGCTTCTAAGAGAGTGCGGAGGGATCACTTGAAGATCACATCCGAAAAGGAGAAGCTACTGGCGCATATGCTATCAGGCTCCTCTGTGCGTACACAGATGTGGCATTTGAAAAAAGATGAGCTGTTAAAGAAAGATGAAGGGGGGGGGGGGGGGGTGTATGGAGGCGCGAGGGTGAGGTCAGTGGAGCGACAAACATACACCAGAGTACCGAGTGCCAACAAATTGCCTCGCTCCTTCCTCCTGCCTGGTGCGGGGCCAGAGACGCAACCTGTCAGTGAGTGAGGAGGCTGACTGAATGGCTTCGCGTCACCCTTTCAGCTCCAGCAACTTCCCATTTATATTGTAATGCAAATCCATGGCCTGTCCCAGATGGTGCTTTTCCAGCATCGTGGGCGCATAGAAATATGATTATTTATCTCAAGCACTTCTTTAATGCAGCCTCCTCTACCCGTTGCTTTCCCCCGCACACATCAGTGGCACCGCTTAAAAGTCGGCGCCGTCTGATGTTCATCTCCTTAATGGTTAACTAGAAAAAGAATAAGAGGAAAGTGCCAAAGAGCCAGTGAGATAACAAAACAGAATGAAAGTGCCAAAGTGCATGTCACAAAAAAAGGTAATGCAGAAAAAAAGCATCTTGTGGGTTATTTTATAGGCTGAGCATTAAGGTGGGAGGCATAAACAGTCATTTTCCTGATACAAGAGTGCTTTTAATTGACCCTGCTGGCAAAATGTATTTTGTCCTCCACGTGCACATATTTTGAATAAAATAATTTTCTATAAAAGCACGCGCAAGATTTATTGATTCCATATTGAATCCAGTAGCACTATGGTATGGCGATTTGCCTCGTCTCTAATGTCATTCACAAATTATTTATTTAAATCGACCAAGTAAAAAACTACATATGACCCAAAATTGGACAGTGGAATACCAACAGTTATGTTTATGTGACACACACACACACTCTTCCTTGACTAATGGCAGATCGCCCTCGTTTTATGAACATCTGTAAATAATCCGAATATAATTTATTCTCAGTTCTGTAATGTCCTTCGTCAA
Organism: Hippichthys cyanospilos; assembly: GCF_059441005.1. Classification (NCBI taxonomy): domain Eukaryota; kingdom Metazoa; phylum Chordata; class Actinopteri; order Syngnathiformes; family Syngnathidae; genus Hippichthys; species Hippichthys cyanospilos. The sequence goes on from NC_142370.1 coordinate 19,651,563, forward strand.
TGAGTCTATTTCTACTTTTAATAAATTGCTTTTATTCATGCATGAAAGGATGTTGTGTTGCAAGGGCGGATGAACGGACGGATGGATGGATGAATGGGAAATATAACCAACACGAGCTGTGAAATATGAAACCTAAAGATGAAAACATGATTGTGAACATGATTTCCGGCCAGTCTCCTTGCCCCATAATACAAGCAGCAAGTAAGCGGAGTGACTTGTAAATACTGAATAGCATTGATGTGCTACTTATGTATTACATTCAGGAAAAATTGCATAAAATTATGAAAAATGTGGTGTGGTGTGAGTGTCAGTTCAAATTTGTGTGCCCCTCGATTGGCTGGCAACCAGTCCAGGGTGTAGCCAGCCCACTGCCCGGAGACAGCTGGGATAGGCTACAACGCGCCCGTGACCCTCGTGAGGCTAAGCTGTAAAGAAAATGGATGGATCAATAAATGAGTACACTCTGTCTTATGCTCCAAGACATCTGGGATAGGCTCCAGCACACCCACGACCCTCGTGAGGATAAGCGTTTAGGAAAATAAAATCAATGATGAAGATAAAATGGGTACCTGGGTATGAATATACAGTAAATATGTCTTTGAAATTGAATGAGTTAAGTTAAATACCAAAGTAATTTCACCCCATCATTCTTCTTCATATATAGCAGCTTTTACAGTTGATAGGAAGCCCACATTAGACATTTGCGGTCGTTAACCTTTAATGTATTGAAGGACTTTTTTCTGTCTGAATTTTCAAGGTCCGACTGTGTTACAATTGTTGCGTAGAGAGAGAGAGGGTGGCTGATCACGCGAGAGAAAGGAAGGAGAATGTGAACTAAAATTGGCGCATGCGCGGCGGAAGTTCTGTTTTTGAGAAAAACGTGTTAGCACGCAAAAAGTCTGTGGAAGTGCTCTGCAGTTCTTTGTTGTATGAATAAAAATAAAAGTGACGGTTGAGACCGACGCTGCCTTCCCGCTGCCGTTTGTGCCGATTGCGAGCACCGCTTCGAGTCGTCCTGCGAGGGCTATTTACCCGGCCGGGCAAATCCGGCCCCGGAAATGAGGTTTCCCCCGTATCCTGTGTCTACGGCCACCGGATGCACGGGAACGGATAACACAATGCAACATGTGCACTGTATGCATAGATAGCAGCTAGTGCTAATGATAGAGACTTGTGCCAAGTCATACAATGAGGCTGTCATTGATTAGCGGTTTCTTAGCCGATCCATAATAAGTGTTTGGGGTTGGGGGGTTTTAATACTTGTGTATTGATTTGGGTAGCTCTGTGATGTGACTGCAATAACAACAGAGTTGCAAAGACTCAAGCTAGCCAGTCCACTATCGGCTTTAGCTATTGCCTTGCAATCAATGTATTATTTGATGTGTTTATTCTGAAGGTGGCCTTTGCAACGCGCCGTTGGCGTGTGATGTGATGTTGTCGGTCTTCCTTGGTAGGTCTATGTTTGACATGCTCAAATGTTGCTATGTCTGGCAGAAATTATGCCTCTGCACCCTTGTCCAATCCAACATAGTAATAACATTTCCATTAAAGTTTTTTGTTACTATTAGTTTTGCTTTAAAAACAATTGTATGTATGTAAAAACAAAAGTAGTGTCATTATGTATGTTATTTGTGTAATTCTAACTATCAAATTGGCTTTCATTACTACGATGATGATGCTCCCTCGTACTCTCTCTAGGATTTGTATTATCTGCTGTTTATTTTATATCTGCTGTATGACCTTACAAAAATATTTCTGAATGAATATACAAGTTTTCACAAACACTCTCCAAAGTTTTATACAGTCACACAAAACAGTGGAAGTTGTTGAAGCTGTAAAGGGGGTGCCAACAATAAACGTTTACTTTCTCTCAACAAAGTGACCCGATACTTGTGTCTACGCAGTGATTCACCCCTAGCAACGAAGAGCATAACAATGTTGATGAAAGTACACTTTGCCACCTGAAATCATTACCAGGCCAAACTTCAGGCTGCCGTGTAACATGGCAGCACTTTGTTGTCACTCTTGAAGGTGTCATCAAAGCGAGATTATGCACACTAGCATAAACACCATATTGGTTGTCTTCAGTATGTGAAAAACAGGCACGTCCTTGGGGACTGAGTGCAGTAATCAGCTGCGAGCTATAAGTTGCTTCTATTATACTGTCAGCGCTTCCACATTTTTATCGCAACACCTTAACAGGATCCTTCTCATTCCTCTGAAGCTTTTAGGCTCCACTTGATATTTCCTACGCTGCGTTAATTAGATCACAGTCTAGTGTCAGATCAACTTCACCAACCACTGTCACCTCAGTATACAATATGACAAGCATTTTTTATATCCAGTGCCTGCAGGCTACTTGACAATAAAAGCGAAGGGAAAACCAGCGCGTGTTCATAATTGGGGCACTTGGAACTGGCCACTACTCAACCACAAGGCACACACAGTACAAACAAACATTTGCATTTGTGACAATAGAGTTACCAATGAGCCTAACGTGTAGATTTCTGGCACATAGGAGGAAGCGGCAATACACAGGCAGGGAAAAACACAAGCGGATAACTGCAATTTCAATGAATAGGTCCCAGTCGAGATGTAAAACTAAAACCTCTTTGCCGTGAGGGAGACATGCGAGACTGAAACAGTACACGCACAAGGCCAAAATCATGGCGGTATTGTAAATGATATCTGTTCTGGATGGATACCTAATAAATGCAATCATTTGGTTTGTTGCATATACATTACTCATGAGATTTATACTTATATTATATTTTACTGTATAAGAATAATTTGTAATCAAAAATCACACGTTAGACATTGATTTTCTTTCGTGCTAAGTTCCCATAGAAAGTTGGTCTTCATCATTAGGATTCATGTAAATAGTGTTATTGAAACCTTTTCTGTATTTGTTCCTATTAATCGGGGTTAAGAACATACTAGAGGGAGGTTGAGTTTCTGTGAAAAATGCACACACGTCGAAGAAAGCCAATCACATACAGGACAAGAGTCATTCTGCTTCACAGTGTTGTATAGTTTTTTTGGTTGTTTGTTTCTGCTTTTTTTTAACATCGTGCCCTTCATTGGATTAATGGTTTCCCTGAACACTTGTGTAACTGCAACGAAAGAATGATTCTATCTGAGTTCTATTGTGCACTGCGAGAGGGAAATGACAGTCACAAGCGCAACTCATCAGAATGTGTGCTGACCCATTATACCACCCCAGAAAGCAAAACTATTACAACCCATTTCAACCCATTTCAGCAAAACAAATTGCAGAATAAATCATTGGCAATTGGTTCTGCTGAAATCACGATCCCTTTTTATTCTGTTCGTATAAAAAATAAAATTACTTCAATGCAAGAATCAAACATCCATCTTTATTCAGTGACGTAGCCATCATGAGATATTGTATTTGTCATGTTTGGCCTGTTGTCGCTTTGTATCACTCTCCAAATGTTTTACCTGCCCACACAAAAAGTAATTTTGGCCAGAGGCCTGGATGGTCCCCATAGTTTCACGTTGCTCTCCATCTGTGCTCAAGAAAAAATAAAACTCGCTGAGGCAATTATCTTAAAGGACGAACAAAGGTAATCTTTTAGGGTGGTGACTGGAAAAAACTGTGGTGGTTATTGGCAAAATTGCAGCAAATCTAATCTCGGGCAAGGCTTTTATTGTTGAGCAAAGCCTAGCTGAACTCACAACTGATGTCATCAGGCTGGCTGGCTGGAAAAAAATAAGGTCTTTTAAATATATACTTATGTCAGAAAAAACAAAACCACCATGTTTGGCTTTCAATTAAAATCAGTGGCGATCCGTGCATTTCACACTTAAGCCTTCAGTGATTGGACCCCTCATACTCATATACAGTATACGCATTATTGGGCTACGCATGCAGGCTATTTTTCAGAGCATTTAAACATCAATAATCCTGCATCAGCAATTAAAACTTATCATTCTATGTGCCAAAACTTAGAATAAGTAATAATCATTTAAAATGATTTTTGCTGGGAAATATGTGGCTCAAGAAAGGAAGTTTTAACAAGGAAATGAGGCAGGACTGAACCGGGAGCAAAACTGGACAATGGATCACCAGACAGATGGACCAATGACAAAAACATATTAACTCACCCAAAACGACTGTCCCGAAGTTATGTCAGTACAAAATTCATTCTTCTTTTTTTCCTCACAAATACTTTCATAACTTGCTAGTAGAGTTGTCTTCACGTTTTATTTCCAATAATCAATCAATTTGGATTGACACGGATGCCAATGCTGAAAGTAGCGTAGGTTCAATTTCCGTTTTGCTCTTCTTCAGCCATTGTGGGCCCGTACACAATATTTCATTGCGCACTGCAATGGCCTTCGACTGTTCAAGTGAATGCCCAGCGGCTCTGCCTTGAAGTCTGCCTTGTGACACGTGTTAGCTGAAATCTAATTGGCTAAAAACTTTACACTAAAACTGCAGCAAATAGGACGAGTGTGTGTATGTGTGTGTGTGTGTGTGTGTGTGTATATGCGTGTGTGTATATATATATATATTTATATATACTGTATATATATATATATATATATATATATATATATATATATATATATATATATATATATATACACACACAGCATATAGCAGCACAGAAATAAATAACATCACTGTTTCCTCTCCATTAAAGTCAAGCATCCAACTTTCTTGACGACCGTTCATGCAACTTCAAAATCAGTTTGTTTTTGTTTTTTTGTGACTTATCATATTCTTACTCTCACTGTCATCAGGTGGAATGCTTGTATCGCCGACATCATCACTTTTCAGAAAAGACAAATAATGGCAAGATTGTTTGACCAAGTTTCAACAATTTATTACCAGTAACTTGTGAAATGATTAAGTCAACTGATTAATAAATTGGTGGATGAACTAATACATGACATGGATTGATGAATAATAGATTTTTTTTAAATATGAATTTCACCAAAATGTGACTTATGAGGTTTCAGCCCCATGCCAGCTGCATGATCTATTTGATTATGCGGAATGGCTTGGAGAACAACGTGCGGCATAAAGCCTCCAGAAGAAAAGGGGGGAAACCCGCAGATGTAAGATTGTATTTGAGAGAAAATGAATTAGGTGTATGTTTGCTTAAAATAATCTGCTGGCCGCAATGTGTTGAACACTTGGGACAGAATAAAGATAAATGAAACCATTTAGGCCCTATCTCATGGAATTGGAAATGGTTTCAAGGTTAACCATGTCGTTTTCACAAGCATGCTGACCAAAGGTGCGCTCTCAAATACTCTACTGTACTTTGCTCAAATATTGCCTCAAAGGTGCTCCCACACACCAACATAATACTGTACAATAAGTATCTTTTGGGTTTGACATGCTGTCACTTGGTCTCCAGTATGAAGACATTTAAGGGAAGCTGCCTGACGACGCCGCTGCCGTGGCACAATCAAAAGTCTTAAGAGAATGCTGTGGGAAGGAGCCAAAGCATTCACACACGTGGTAAAATCGAACCCGAAGTTGAGAACTGTGAGACAGAAGTGCTAACCCCTTGCTTTGCCCTGCTCCCTGAAATGAAACAGTTTATTTAATGATTGTTATTTTGTGATGGAATCGCTAAACACGAATACCAACGAATGATGAAGTTAGTACCAAAAGGAGGACTAACGCTCAGCAGTGAGTAGAGATGAATTAGTAACCGAAGGTGCAACACTGCCCTCTATAGGTCATATGTATAAATTATCATGACCCTCTTGACATACCGCCTGCTCAGCCTGCTGCTGATATGCATTGTGCCCTCAAAGACTGCTTTCTGAATCAGTCACGCACACAAAGACACGCATACGCACGCTCGCCCACATGGGTCACAGAACAGTTCATTATTGTTCAATTACCTGTGAATGTTCAATAGCAAGCCCATTACAGGGTAAAGTTCCAGCGTGCTGCCAAGAGACCCGGGGGACAAGGATGACATTTTAATGATACAATTAAAGATGAACAAGTACGAATAAATCCATTAAAGCGGACTGTGACCTCCGTGGGCTAAGATATGGAAAGGAGAAAGCTACCGAGTAAATTCATGCAATGTCGTGCCCATAATGGAAATGATTAGCTGAACCACCTTTCGTTAGGAAAGATCCGTAAACAACGTCAATTTTATTCTTCATCACACTTCCTATTTCACTGCATGTATTCACTCATGCGGACTGTAATGTGTTTGAGGATCAGTCTGGATGCGTTTGTTCATTCATTTGTTTGATGTTTATTTTCCTTTCATTTGCATCTCTTTGCACCATAAAACCTCAGTACAGCCCAAAGCGCGATATTTCATGCCTGCCACATTTGAAGTCATTTCTTCACTTTGCCGCATTTTTGCCAAAGATGGGAAGTCAAACATCCATTAGTCATTTCATGAACAAAATGTAAATGTAATAAGAAAACAAAAACACTTCCTTTAGAATCAGAAGCGTGTCTTTGTGGTTTGAAGGTGTTGTCAATTGCACAAAACAGTGAATATTGACTGCTGATACCTATCGAAAGACAGAGGCATCTCCAGAAACCTCTCTCATAGATTGTCACGAATTATTTCTTTACAAGAAATGGCTATCAGTCGGGTGGCTTGCGCGAAAAGGTAATCAATGTGCAAAACAATGATTACAAGTCGTGTAACTAAAGAGGGACGCAAATTCGTTATATAGTCAGACAACCGTAAATCAAGCAGAAGACAATGAAAGTGTCACCGTGTTCAATTACTCCGGAGAACGCTTGGTGTTTGATCACCATGAAAGCTTTCTTCTCCAAATGTTCCCTGCAGTGGGAATCATCAGTGAGAGACAAGAAGAAGAAGAAAAAAAAAAAAAAACCTATGAGCTTGCAAGCGCCAGCTCCCTGACTTCCTTTTCTCCCCAGCCAAGATGGACATATTGCATCTGTAAACATTTCAAACTGTTGGCCCAGTGACAAGCCAGCAACAATGGCACACTCAGATGCCGTATCATTCCCAGGGGTCACCACATGGAGCAGATGGCATGGAGTCTCAACTATGCGATCAGTTTTTGATGCCTATTTGAAAATACAGATTGGCTTTTATGACTACATGCAGCCGGGATTATTACTAGATGCTGCCTGCTTTTCCGTCCTCATTAAGTTTACAGACGTTTTGAAGTGTTAGGATGCCCTCCGGTGCCTCGGAGCAAGACGTCTAAAACACTGAAATGTTTCCCAGTGTGATGGCGTGAATGCAGAAGATGAATTTCATGTTTGCATTTAAGTGTGTTCTAATGTGCCAATTAGGATGAATTGTATGATGTGATTAAAGTGAGCACAAACTGGAGAATAGATAAGTGTCAAATATTTTTTAAACATCAATTTTCTCTATTGCTTGTGCTCATTTGGAGCAGACTGGAATGATACCTTGAGCGGTGGGGCACTTCTTGAACTAGTTGCAAGATAACGGCAGAGCCCATATTGACAAACAGTCACTTGCAATTTCACGGATAATTTAGACACAAAATGGTCTGAAATTAAAGACTAAAGTTTCAGGAACTGAAAGAAACTAGCGTACCTACCCGTAGAAAATCCATCAAGTACAGAGAGAACATGTAAAGTCCACTCAAAGCAGAACACATTCTTTCAAAGCGTTTCGCCAACTTTATTAAAAAGAAAAAATATTAAATTATGTTATTAAATTATTAATAAAATATTGGCATACTTCTAAATCGAAATGTCACAAAAGTGGGCAGACATTTTGTTATTTAACTGAAGGATATTTAATATTTTGCCTGTCACCATGGCCTCGCTGGCATGAAAAGATGAACAAAAATAATGGTATCTATAGATGTATTCAATAAACTATATGCCGGTAATTAGGCCAAATCTCCGTGGGTAAATGCTGGCCTTTAGCGGTCAAGTACATAACTTCACCCTCCTTCGACATCCCTCTGGAGTTTTCTCCTGTAGAGGGCCCCCCTGTTAAAGTTATTCCAGCGCCGCATAGGACAAATCTGGCCAACTCGTTCGAAAGGCGCCATCTTGCAGCCCAGCCTGTGTAACGCACTGTCTGCATCGCGACATTACACACCTGCTACATAATAGGTGCACGTTTCTTTCCCGCGCCTTGAATAATCAGTATTTCATCATGAAAATTGAAGTACATGTGACCTACAAGGAAATCCTCCCGCTTTGACAATTACAAGTCACTTGTAGCAACTAACAAGTGAATTGCTGGTTTAAAATTAGTCCTTTGTTGTGTCTCAATTTTAACAATTCTAATTGCAAATTTTCACCGTACCCTTGGCACTTCGCCTTTTTCAACAGAGATCTCATTGCCATTTTCCTGTCAAGTTAATTGTCTGCTTTGACAACAGTTTGAGATTGGTGCTCTTATTTAAGTGGTGTTGTTTATTGTTTTTGTATTTTTGAAAAAGAAAAAAATGGGGCGCCAATGAAATACTCCCAACGTACTTTCTTGTACAGTTACAGTTTTTCCCCTTCACATTTTAAAACATAAAATCACTTATAAATATTACGATTCATAATTCTTACATTCACAGAAATATTCTGTTATCGGTGTTACGTCCTGTTGGTGTTTTGTTGTTTTTTTTGTTGTTGTTGTTTTTGGGGGGGTGGGGGGTGTGATTACATTGGGGTTTCCACCTCTCTGTGTGTAACTGTCCTCTATGTGTTGTCCAACCTGCGTGTGGCCGCAATCCTGCATGTTTTCCTTTCTTCTCTTAAGCACATCTGATTCAAATGCAGCATCTTGAAAATTAGGTTGCACTCAGGAAAACTAAAGGTTTGATATGAAGAACAAAAACAGGGTGGGTAGCAGAATACAAAGTAACAAATTAAAACCCAGACATAAACTACTGCAAAATAAACTTGAACAACTGACTTGGGAGAACACAAGAACACAATTAACATATACTAGCAAAAACCTCAACGGATAGACAGAGGATCGGCAACAGCATGGTGATAACACTCACAACCAACAAGATAACACGAAACACCTGGACATGACACAATTGGCACATATTGGTCAACACAAGGGGGCAGGTTAACACGATCACACCGAGGAAGACAGACACGACAGGAACACCTGAACTTAACACATGAACAAACACCCCACAGCTTGAAAACACATCAAACACCCCAGAAACAGCCATAACAGAAAAGACCAGAAAACCCTCAATACCAACCCATAAAAAACAACAATACAGTAGAACATGGCAATAAGTGTACATAACAGAGCTTGCTTTACGAATCATTTCAGCATTTTATGCAGTTATAATGTAATTGAGTTGTGTTGTCTTAGCTTTCTGTAAGTACTCCCAAATTGATGCTTGGACCTCTGGATAAGATACAGTATGTTCATTCAGTCGTAAATTCTCCGTCAATTTTGTTTCTTATCCAACCAACGTTTCAATAAACTGCTTTTTGCTCGACCAATATCCGACAACGAGGAAGAATAATATGGTCTGAACAATATTTCACAACAAAAGCGACCCATACAATTTTGCATGTACCTACCATTCCTTCACCTCCTCATAATTGCGTCATTAAAGCAGACCAGGGATGTAATGTTTATGTCATATTTGCATAATCGTTGGTATAATTACTAGAAAATCACAATGTTCTATCACTTGTAAACTATTTGCAGAAAAGGTCTGCAGGATACTCATGTGATCCTCAGGGGCGACCCAGTACCGGCGGGCACCATGTTGGTGACCCCTGGTCGAGGGGTAATCTTCTTGTGGCAATTCTCAGAACAGATCTGAGGTGTTCATCACTCATAACACTCATAACACTCATAACACTCATAACACTCAAAGCCAATCTGTGTCATTCAGCTCTGGAAAATTGCCAGAATTTACAAGTAGCTCCAAAAATGAAATACAGCAATCTCCTGTTTGAGCCTCCAGACATGTTGACATACTTTTCCGAAACTTAACCAGCTGACATTAGAATGGTACAGTTACTTTGTGTGATCAGCGTTAGTGTCTCTGAGAAAAAGAAGAAATTGGTGATGGCGAAGTCCCCTTGCTCTTAATGTAATAGGTTTTGCAACGTGGTCAACCTGCATAACAGTTTTGCACAGTGCTTCCTAGTGAATTACGCAGTGAAGGAAATTAACCTCTTGAGCATCCCGACGTATTTCCTGTCAGATTTGGTGATCCATCTGTGGTAACGTTGACGAGCGTATTCCAAGGTAACTTGTGCCTCTTTATGACCGTTGATATGTTGTTAAGTCCTCTCCCTGTGTTTTTCCTATCGGGGATTCCATATCCCAAAAGTCCTCCATTATCTCAAAATGAGTAGCGTCCTTCATGTTAGTCTTTGCTTTTGTCCAGTGTCAAAGATTATAATGAAAATGATACCGCTTGATTGTTTAGCTTGCTAGTCAGGCGCTCGTCAATTACGTCAATTAATCGCAGGGCAACCAGAGACCAACAACCATTCAAGCACCCAGTCACACCTAAGGACAATTCAGAGCAGGGGTCACCAAGGTGGAGCCCGCGGGCACCAGGTAGCCCCCAAACATCACATGAGTAGCCCGCAGGCCTGTTCTGCAAATATCTTCCTGGAGATCGAACATAGGTGATTTTCTATTAATTTTACGAACAATGTATTACATGTATTACATTTTCATTATATATTACACTTGATTTACATATTTACAATAGACAAGGCTTGTAAAATCTTTCTTTTATTTGCATGAATAAATTATACTATAATTCAAGGTAGGAGCAAAAACACTGGCAATGCAGCTGTAGCAAAAGTAAACAAGACTCACAGGTTAGGTTACAATGTTTTGTTGTTTTATTTAATAAAGCAACATTAGAAGATTCACATCAAATCTCAAGTCAACAGCTCCCTGATGCATTTTCCAAAATCACTAGAGGTTTACCGTACCATGCTACATTTTGCATCAAGTATCTACTGCAACCATTAAAGTAAAAACCACTGTTTACATTCAAGTGCATTAAGACAGTAAGCACCCCCCCCCCCCCCCCGCCCCCTCCCACCCCCACCCCTTTTCCGGTTTGCATTACAAAGATGTATTAAATTCACTGAGAAAAGAAGCCACAGCTTTGATGTGCTGGGTCAAATTTCATTAAGGCCATTTGACTTTAAAATATACACTCACCAATCAAATCATCAGGTTCAATCGAATGCCGAAGTATGCTACCGGGGAGAGGAGAACATTTGTTTTGAGTGTGGATTCGAAGAAATGTCATATCTTACAGAAGCACTCATGCGTCCAGACAGTGCACTACACATTTCACTGAGCATGCACTTGGAAAACGTGCAAGAGCAGCTTCATTGACAATAGCGCGCAATCAAATGCTTTTATGAACAAAACCGCTTCACTGAATAGTCCAAACACGTTGAAATTGAAGGAAGGAATGAATGTGGCGTTCACACCGACATTCTCCTTGTTCTAGGGAACTCCTGGAAGCTAAGTCCCTGTGAGTGTGTGCTTCCAGGGGAAGAGTGTCCAGTATTGTTCCTGGACCCCAAGGAACTACTGTGGACCCTGTAGGAGACAGAGTTGTAGTAAACAGAGTTGACAGGGCAGCCTTTGCATTGATTGCGTGCCACGAAGGGGCTGGCACAAATGCCCAGGGGGTAGCACACGCAGGAGCAGAGAGAGCTGAGGCTTGACGGGGAAACGTGCTCATCCGGCGTCACCCGCGAATGCTTGCAGGGGCTTCTCACTCGCTCGCGGCTGTCAGCCGAGCAGTCGATGAGGTTGGTGCGACTCGTTCCCTCCTCCATCGGTGCAAACAGCGGGCTCTGGCTGTGGGTGTACGCCATGTTGCGTCTGCTCCTTTCTCTGCGCTCGTCGTCCGCAAGATGGAGGTTCGTGGCCCCATCTAAAAAGCCTCTGTTCCTTTTCAGGAACGCCTTTTGCTGAGCATCCCTTCTCTCATCTTCACTGTTCATGGTGAGGAAACGAAGCACCACCAAGTTCAGGAAGGCTCCGATGACTGTAAGTCCCACCAGAATGTACATGAAGCTGAAAACCACATAGAGGGTTTTTTCCTGGAGGTCCTCCTTTTTTTGCAAGGCCACAAAGTCTCCAAAGCCTATCGTAGTGAGTGTGATGAAGCAGTAGTAGTAAGCGTGAAAGAAGGTCCACCCCTCAAAGTAAGAAAAAGCTGCAGCCCCCACACACAATGTGCCAATACAAGACAAGAATCCCACGAGAACCATGTTCTCCATGGACACATCAGTGACTTTAAAGCCTAGACACAGTTTGATGTTCTGGAGGAGATAGCGGACAAAGGTGTTCATCCTCTCGCCCAGGCTCTGGAACATGACCAAAGTCAGAGGAATGCCCAGTACTGCGTAGAACATGCAGAACACTTTTCCTGCGTCTGTGCCTGGAGCTGCATGCCCATAACCTTCAAACGAGAGGCAGTTCAATGTGAGTTTTGGTAGTGGGGCTTCATTTTGGAAAGGTGAGTCAAATAAAACGTGTTCTTAATAAAAGTGTGCTTTATGCGGTCCCACTTTTAGTCCAAACAAACTATTCTGATGAATATTGGTTTGGTGAAATATGAATTAAACAGCAAAATGCACCCATTTTTATCCATTTTGGGAAGCGACCATTTTGCCACTTGCTGCCCACCGAAAATGACATCACAGTTGCTTGATGGTGTGGTTGTCCAAAAAACGTCCAGAAAACATGTAAGCCTTGAGAATGTCGCATGACGAAACTCTATAAAAATTGATAAGCGGTATATTTACACAGGCCGTGAGCTCCTGTTGCACTGAGACGTGGAGAAAAAACGGGTGATTATTGCTGCTTATTTCATTCTCCATAAATGCAATCTGAATGCTTTATCTGGACAGATTATTGTCAAGAAAAGTTCTGACGTGAAACACTTTCAATGAACAAAAGTACTAACTGTGTCACTACTTAAATACAGTTTTTTTTTTTTTACGTATATTTGGAAATATGATTGTGGTTTGCGGTTGCGAATTATACTGGCAATAAATTGTCCCGGCAGAGTTACTCAGTGAAGCAAAATCATCAGAACCACTCACAAGTATGCTGCACTACATTTGTAAAGTAGTACAAACTACAATCGGAAAAATATCATTCGTTTTCAATGTCAGGTTAAAACCGAGCCCAATCTTTGCAAAGACGGTATCACATGGCACTGCAGGTACCTATATCTAGCGGGGAATTATTAAAATGTGAACTCCAACTCACCGATGGTGGTGATGACCGTAATCGCGAAATAAAAAGAACCAGCAAATTTCCACTGTCTCCCGGCTCGGTGGGGCTCCGCTTGCAGTACCACCCGCTCGATTTCACGGTAGTCTTCCTCGGAGAAGCAGTACTTCCTCTTCATCTCGTTGCGCGTCTTCTGCAAGACGCGCCTTCGGGAACTCTCCGTCTCAGACTCGAGAGCGTCGAACACGGCGGCGCCTACCAGCAAGTAAGACAACATGCAGAGGATGAGCGACAGGGTCCGGACGTTTTGCTTCTTCATCCTCGGCGCGGATGTGTAAGGTCTGCCGCCAAGGCGCTGTTACAGGTGGGAGCCTGCTGCTTTTCACATTGGGGCTGCAGCCTGTTGCGTGACAAGATATCTGTTTTACAGCGACGTTTAAAAAAGAAGGAAGGCAGGCGAGTGACTCTCTCCACGCGGTGAACTGTTTGAGAGGCAATTTGCTCCTCGCATGCGCAAACAACGCCCCCCAACCCCCCAACCCCCCACGCCGTCCCACCCCCAGTTCCGTAGAAGGAGTGGGTCCGAACGTGAAGAAAACAAGTCCACTCTCAGGGGAGGAACGAGAGAGGTCCAGTACCATGGACAGGTACTGAAACAGATTAGAACTCCTGTCTGTTGTCACAAAGCCTCCAAGCGACAGGCACTGAATTCCTCAAACAATTGGTACATTTGGCAAAAGACACAAACGCAAAATGAAAGTGTACTTGGTATTATTGGTGACGACAGACTAGAGATCCTGTGAAACCTTTGTCATGATGTCATGCGATCGTGTATAACAACACAATGCGGCATATTTTGAAGAACTCAAGAAAAATGGATGTGCAATTGAAAATTGAAAGAATAAATTCAGTGCTACTTCCACTGCTTCTGAAAACCTATTCTTTAGGATGTTGGTTTCCATGGTTACCTACTTTTTCCCCCTCATTCGAAATAAGACAGTCAATATTACACATCTATGCTGTATTCTTAGACTGACTCCAGTCCAAAAGTATTCGAAATGAGAGGCAAATTCCTATACCTCAGTTGTACATAAATATTGTAAATGTGTAAATATTTGTCAGAAGAGTCTACAAGAATCTTTTAGCTTTCACTCCCAGATTGTTCTAAAACAAAACAAAATTGTTTTTTTTTGTTTTTGTTTAGTTAGTTTTTTTTTTTTTTTTGGGGGGGGGGGTCAGTATTATCACGGATAATATGTATGTAATATGTACATATAAAAGGGATGGAACGAGACACAAATCCCACAAGAGGAGATGTCTCACTAGAGTCTGCGGGAATGAGATGAAATTGTGGGAAAATTTGTAATATGAAATACAGTAGTACCAAATATAAATGGTCCGTGTTTCAAAATATTTTCTTTTAGTTGAAGAGGCTGCAAGAACATTTACAAGCTAATGTGCAAATGCAAAAATCAAAGGAGAGTCGGGCCCACTTTCTTAGTTGTAGCTGAAATCTTTCCTCTTACTGAACAGGTTAACAAAATGTATACAGCTCGCTGAGTGGTAGCTTATTTTGTTGAATTGTCATCCTATAGCAAAGGTGTCAAACTTCAGTCCTCGGGGGCCAGTATCCTGCATGTTTTCAAACTTTCTCTCTCAAACGCACCTGCTTCAAATGATTAGGATCATTTTCAAGCTCCTGCAGAGTTTGCTAACAGCTAATCATTTGAATCAGGTGTGGGGAGAGAAAACCAGAAAACATGCAGGATATCAGGCCTCGAGGAGTGGCGTTGACACCTATGTCCTATATTATCCTTGA